>NC_056739.1:1998122965-1998240465 GCF_019279795.1 Protopterus annectens
AACAGCTGGCTGAACCTTCATCTCAATGAAGCATTTTGTAAAAAGTGTTTCCAACACCCATACCTCCTGAATTTATATATAACACATCGAGGTCACAGAACCATGGGGAAAAAGAAATCAGTAAAACAAAGAATCACTACCAGTGGACACAGTGAGACCACATTGCCAGTGATTTGTAATGAGTAACAGTTCTCAGGAAGTTAGACATTGAGGAGGTGAATTTGTCCACCTGAAGCTTCCTTGACTTTACTCTTAATAATATGTAGACAGTAATCTGGTGATCAATCAACATGTAGCCAAGACAATAAGAAAATCATTCTTTGTTACCAAACTCATAAGCAAGGGTATGGCATTCAAGCCCAAGGAAGTTATAGTACTACTCTACTCAGTCCTTATCAGACCCATTGATTGGCATGTACCTAACCAAGTACTTGCAACTGTTGGAATGCCCTCAAAAGGTTACTCATCAGAAGAATCCAGGATATGAATACCCTGGCCTACACAAATTGCCTTAAGGTCCTATGTCACAGGTTACTGATAGGCAATCTATACCTAGCATATAAGGCATCCTCATATCCAGCACTGATGGATCTCTTGCACATCCACAAGACAAACTTCACCAGAAACACCAGATCCAAGAACCTGAACTTTACCTGTGACATAAATAGAATATGCTGGAGGAACTGATCTGTGTCATTTCTGACCCTATTCAAAAGAAACATTGATCATTGGATGGAAAATTGCAAATTCTACTCAAGTCTGGCCCCCTTCTCTCTGATAGACAGAGGTCAACAGTAAGTTGATTAATACCCAACTAACATACCACCTCACATAACCCTTAGCTACCTCTTTACTAATGTACTCCACCATATATGCATCCAATTAACAATGGAACAAAACTGGGTTGGGTTGCACATCCTGGCTTGTAAATACTCTGATGGTCATTAGTCTAGTATAAACCTATGAAGCTATAATGTGTAGGAAAGCTGTCCTTAGCCCATCCCTATTCTCCACTTTTTTAAGTGATATGTGGAAACACAACAACAGAACCATACTATGCTGCTGTACAACAAAGCCAGATTTACACAGTGTGCAAATGATGCAGCACCACTATGCACTGCAGCACAGCCAGACTCACCTAAAATGCAGATGATGCAGTACTACACTGTACCTCTGCACAAGCAGCCTCAATCAATATATATAAATGATGCATTACTACATTGCACTGTGGCAAAACCAGACTCCACTAATATACAGATGATGCAGTACTACACTGTACACCCACGCTCACCTTATATACAGATGATGCAGTACCACACTGTACCAGCCACACTCATCTCATACACAGATGATGCAGTACTACACTGTACCAACCACACTCACCTCATATACAGATGATGCAGTACTACACTGTACCAACCACACTCACCTAATATACAGATGATGCAGTACCACACTGTACCAACCACAATTGCCTCATACACAGATGATGCAGTACCACACTGTACCAACCACACTCACCAGATATACAGATGATGCAGCACTACACTGTACCAACTACACTCACCTCATATACAGATGATGCAGTACCACACTGTACCAACCACACTCACCTCATATACAGATGATGCAGTACCACACTGTACCAACCACACTCACCTCATATACAGATGATGCAGCACTACACTGTACCAACTACACTCATCTCATATACAGATGATGCAATACTACACTGTACCAACCACACTCACCTAATATACAGATGATGCAGTACTACACTGTACCAACCAAACTCACCTCATACACAGATGATGCAGTACTACACTGTACCATCCACACTCACCTAATATACAGATGATGCAGTACTACACTGTACCAACCAGACTCACCTATTATACAGATAACGCAGTACAGCACTGTACTGTAGACCAACCAGACTCCCCCAGTATGCAGATAATAAAGCACTATGCTGTGCTGCAGCAAAACTAGACTTGCCTAATATAAAGATGATGCAATATTACACTGCACTATGGCACAGCCTGACTCACCTAATATGTAGATGATGTAGTATTACACTGCACTATGGCATAGTCTGACTCACCTAATATGCAGATGATGCAATACTATGCTGCAGTATGAAGTAAGCAGACTCACCCAGTCTACAGATGATGCATAGCTGCAATAGACTGTGGCACAACTAGACTCATCTTGTCTGCAAATGATACATTAATAGCCATACCAATAACATCCATTGTTATCTAATCTCCTCACATAAGTGATCACTAATATATTTCCTTTACATAAAACCACCCCACCCTCTTCCCTATCCAAAACAATATCTCTGCCAAAATATAGACTGTTTTTAGGGCCATTAACAACATAAGCTGGCTTATGTTTTCTGAAAGCATTCAATTGTTTTCCCAGCTGAGAGAGCTATAAAGATAAAACAAAGCTAGAGAACACTTAGTAGAGACAGAGGTTGTACCATGCATCTTAGCATGGATAACCTTTCTTTTAGGTTATCTCAAGTCTATATGTATGGCTGTTAGTTTGGAACATTTGCTCCTATTAGGAGGGGTAAATGTCAATATTTGAAGATGTACATAGTTTTATGTGTTGTTATTATTAAGTTAATAGTTTTTAGGAGGGTATTGAGGTATGTTTGCATTTTTGTTTGAGGTTTTGCAATAAAACAAAAAGTTTTGTAAGACTTGCCATAGGCTGAAATAGAGATAACAAGAAACAACTGTATAAAAGATTAACCTGCCAAACAGTATATGCATGTAACACAAAACCTGGAACTAGACAATTAACAAAAAATCTGTTATACATTAAAGGTGGGAATAATAACTTTCCATGAAAAATATCCTTTCTGTAATGCCTTTAAACTTCAATGGTCTTACACATAAATTCAAAAAAGAAGGAGTAATGAACTATATTAAAAATGTAGAGTGCAAATAGTTATGTTACAGGAGACACAACTGGAAAGAACTGAACATGTTAATTTGATAAAGAAAGGTTTTTGTGATGGTTATTCAAGAGAATACCTGGTGAAAAGGAAGAAAGGAGTACATATACCACTTGCAAGAGGAGCACCAATAGTGATAGAAGAGGATAAAAATTATAATAATGGTATATTTGTAGTACTAAGGAGCAACTGGTAAGGAAGCAGGATTACACTGACATGTATTTATATTCGATGGAAAACTCCTAAATGGATCTTAAGAAAATTTCAGCAAGGAATATTACTTATAGGAAGGGACTGGAATTTGATTTGCAACAGTGAAGATGTGTCTGGGCATCCTAGAAGGGAAAATATGACAAAGAGAATAATATTTTTGAAGAAATTTATGAAAATATTTGGCATGGAAGATGTGAATTCAGTAATAGTTGAAGTGAATTTACATATTACTCCCCAAGATACAAAAACTGGGCTAGGCTAGACTGAATTTACATTTCACAGGAACTTGTGCATTTAATTGATCGTCTTGATACTCACCCAATAGCTATTTCAGATCATGCGCCAATAATAACTAAACTAAAAACACAGGGCAATGAAATAAAAATGAGACACCGGCACTTTCCTACCTATCTATTGAAAAGAGAGGAATTTAAGGAATGAGTAGTGGAAATTATTAAGGCGCTATTAGAAAAGATAGAACTTTCTTCTGAAAATATAGCTAGGGAGTGGGATAAAAGTAAAGTGGAGTTTAAAAATAGAGTGGAAATAAAAGAAAGGGAATATGGTTAAAAAGTAACTAGAATTATTTAGAGGGAATGACAAATGTTAAAGTATTGCAAAACAGGGGGAATCCCGCAGAACAACAAGAGGAGCAACTGCAGAATGATAAAAAGGAAATAAGGGATTACCTCAATAATATGCATCAGTTTAGAAAGATTGCTATTAAGCCATTTTTTTGATAATAACTCTAGAGCACAAAAACTTTTAGCACAACTTGGGCAACAGAAATTAGAAAGAACTGTCACCAAGCTTAGGGAGACTATAACAAAGAAGAGAACAAGGTATCCTGTAGACGTATTAGAAATATTTTATAAATTCTATGAAACTCTGTATATAGCAGAGAAATGTGGAAATCAAGAAAAGGTACAAATGGAAATGTTTATGGAAGAATTTAAATATGCCACGGTTAGAGGTAGATGAGGCTCAATTACTAACAAACAGGATAGGAGCAGATGAGATCAAATGGTGATGTATAACCAATCTACAGGAAAGTCCCCAGGAGTAGATGGTATTCCTATGGAACTTTGGAAGCTAGGAGGGGAAAAAATTGATAGATATGTGGTAGGTTTTGTTTAACAGTATTTTAAGAGGAGGAGGAGAAGTACCAACATCCTGGAAGAAAGCAGTGGTAGCTGTAATACCTAAAGAGGATAAAAATCCATCAGATCCAGCTTCATACAGGCACATTTCAATACTAAACCATGACTATAAAGTGTTTATATCTATAATGGCTAAAAGAATGGCAAAAGTGATGCCAACATTGATAGATATGGATCAATGTGGTTTTGTGGAGAGGAGGCAAACATTTGGCAACATTAATGGAACATTGCTGATTCAAACGGAAGCAGAATGTAGGAAAATACCACTGTTGTTGGTGGGTCTTGATACAGAGAAAACATTTGACAGAGTAAGCTTGGACTTTATGAACAGGGCAATGGAAACATTTCTATTTCCTGATAAAATTATAAGAATGAGGGACTTGAGGTGGAATTAAAGTGGATGGGGTGTTCTCTGATAATTTCTGCTTGAGTAGAGGAATGAAGCAGGTGTATCCTCTCTCCCCTTTGTTATTTGCATTATATTTAGAAACATTGGCAAAGAAAATAAGGGACTCAGAAATTCAAGGATATAATTGGTATGGTAGCCAAGGAAAGCTGGCTCTGTTTGCAGATGATATTATTTTATACCTGACAAAACTAGAAAGGGACATTACAGTGTTGTAAAACATTTTAAGGCAGTTTCAAATCTTTTTGGGGTACAAATTAATGAAGCTAAAACAAAGGCTTTAGCAATAAATTATGTACCTACACATGAATTGGTTCAGCGATATCCATATTTATGGGGACGTGATAAAATTAAATATTTAGGAGTATGGATTAAAAATGATTCTGGTGTGGCAGCTAAGGATATCTGGGAAGAGACTAAATAAAATATAATAACAAAAACTGAGAAAATGGAAGCTCTGTTATAGAGATGTTGATAGTAAGATACAAGCAGTTAAAATGTTTTTAGTCCCTTTAGTCTTATACAGAGATCAGGCACATTTTTATCAACCAGCGGAGACGTTGTGGATAGCAATTATTAAACAGCTGAAGGATTTTATTTGCAGGGGGAAGACTACAAGAGTCAAGTGGGATACATGATTCTTCCAATAGAACAAGGCAGATTGTTATTACCTGATATGAAGGGGTATTTCAGAGCAACACAGTTAAGGCACCTATACATAGGACATGCAGAAAACTACCATTCAAATGGAAAAGGATGATGATGAAATAAGGGGAAGGTCAAGGAACAAGGACAGAATGGGATTTTGGATGTAGACCTTTAAAAGAATAACAATAATCATATGGAATATTATATTCATGAAGTAGCAGAAAGTATGCTAAGAACTAAGCCAACACAGGAATGGAAAAAGGAAATTCTGCTGATAGGGATGACTGCAATTAGGGATACAGACAATAGGCAACAGGGGTCTAGAATTTATTGGAGATAATTGACAAAGGAACCAAGGTACTGAGAGCAAATAACTAGAGAGGGAAAGGTAATAGGAATTTATTTGGAATGCAGATTAAAGATTGCCTTCACTATTAAGGATTGATATCAGAGTTTTTAGTAGAATGTAGAATAGAATAGAAGCTACTTTTAAGAAAGGAATAATTAGTTGAGCATATAAAATATTACATGATAACTATAAGAATCAGAGGAGGTTAGAAAGGGTTGGGAAGAGAGACTAGATAAGCAATTCACGAAGAAACAATGGGGAATATATGTATGTCTCCCAAATGGTCAACAAAGTCTAAAGGATTTAGATTTGCTTGGAAGTGTTTACATAGGTATTTTTATACCCCAAGTAGACTCCAAAGAATTTTTCCTCAGGTAGGCAGCAAATATTGGAGATGTGTTGGGGAAGAAAGAGGTAACTGGAACAGATTTTCTGGGAGTTTAATGAATTGGCAGACTTTAAAGGTTCCCTGCAGACTGCTATGACAGAGACACTGGGTAAGCAGATTGGTTTTACTAAGGAAATGATTTTTTTGAGCTATGATACAGAATCGGAATTGCCTAGAACATAGTAAGGCCTTGTTGAGTCTAATTATAGTGGTTGTCAAAAAAGCAATTACTAGCAAATGGAAATCAAAATCTAAACCAACTTTACTAGAAGTAACGAATATAGTAATAGAGATAAAACAACTGGAATTGGGATCTTTAGAAAATGATAGCAGCAAATTACATATGAAAAAATGGGAATTGAGGAAATAATACATTTATTTATTTTTTATTTTATTTAACATTTGTTGACCGGAAAAGTCCGACTAGGTTCCACAGATCCTGTTTTCAGCGGAGGCCCGGGGAGAAATGCTCCATACATGCAGAGGAGGAATGAAGTTTGAAAGAAGGCAGGATTCGAATGAGCTATGCAATATTGGACTGACAATGACTGGACAGAGTATAAATTATGCATAATGTTTGCAACTACAATTGTGTCAACATGGTTTGTAATGTATAATGTTAGCAATTGAAATTATGTCAGCATGGCTTGTTTTCATTTATATAAATGTAAGTTTGTCTGTGTCATACATGATAATTTAATAAAGGCATTTCTTGTTTAAAATATAGAGATCTAAAAATCTCTTTTGCAACATAAATAGGACATGTTAGAGGGTTAGATAGATATCACAGAGAATACTTCTTTGGCATCACCTTCTTCACCACATAAAGCAAAGTACTTCAATTAACTATTCAAATGTAATCTGGACAAGTGGATGGGTAACTACAAATTCACCCTTGGTTTAGCACCCTTGTCCCTTATGGATAGGAGCTACATGTACATTTTCTGTTCATTTCTCAGTTATTCATACTTATAGGTAACAAAAGCTTTGTAGGAATGCATGGCAAGGCTTCTGAAGATCCTCATGGATCAGTAGCTTAGTAAGTACCAACTAACATTTGAATCCATGGGTAGCACTCAAAAAGGAATGTCTGATCACAATAACTAATTCCAATATTTGAATAATTTTGGGGGTACAGGGTTTTAAATCATGCAGTTATGATTTTTGAATGTTATTAGAACTGCCTGTGAACATGTCTCAGCAGAAGACTTTAAGAATGTGTAGTTTTAATGACTCAGATGATTAAAATCCTATATCATTAAATACTTATGCTCAAGCCTTTTTCATTTTCAGAGAGTTTAGTGGTTTGACATTACCATTAAATCCACAACATCAACAGGTAAAAGAATAAATAAACTACAGCCTAGTCAACTTTCTACCTTCATAATATGGAATACTACGGTACTTCCTTTTAAGGTGGAACAGATGGCTAAAATGTAGAACATTTACTGACAACTAGGAATGGAGCCCAGTGCATGGTAAACTGTTACTTTACACATATAAAAAGTTCTTTTGATGCCCAGTCTCCAGCTGCTTACCAGAACAGGCATTTATTTGTAAAGTAGTATTTTTCTTTTTACATTATTTCTTGGGAGAAAATGAGTTATACTATAAAAGGTGAATGTAGCGTGTTTTACCACATACCCAGCTCTTCAAAATTTAGACACTGTCTAGATGCTTAAACAAGAAACAACTCAAGTTGCAAACTTCCAGGGCCCCAGATGGGCAAGCCAGGCAACAACCCCCCCCCCCCCAAACAGCAACTTCAGTAAGCATCAAGCAATGCAAGTAGGGGTAGGATAGCCTCATTACTGATTATCTGAATTGTGTTAACTGAAATAAACTGTGCCATCACTGAACATATACACCCACATGCCCGCACACACATCCACATACACCCCCCTCCACACACACACACTGGCACACATAACATTCATGCACACACATACACAGTCACAGACACACATACACAGACACACACATGCAGACAGTCATGCACAATGCATATGCATGCATTAACCACAGACGTTTCCCCAACTTCCAGTGAGAAGTATGCTGAGAAATGGTAGCAAACTCTTCAGTATGCCACCACATGTACTTTCTTTAAACACAAGATCACCTCAACAATCTTATTTGAATAAACTGCACCGAGACTGAGAAAGGAAAGTGTGACCATAATGTAGCATAATAAGTGTATTATATACTTATTCTGTTTCATTATGGTCCTGCTTTTATACCAAGGTTAATATTTGAGAAAAAAACCCATCACAAACAAAAAAGTAAATCAGGTTAACCAACAATTTCTTTACCTATAGTCTTAAGGGAACAAAGAAGCAGCCTACTTTTTATTTGCACAAATTGCATTAAGGTTGATAAATAAAAGTGTGACCATTATGAAACAGAATAAGCATGTGCTATCCTTATTCTGATTATGATGGTTATACCTTGTACTAAAGCTAAGTTTTGGCTGCAAAAATGGAATGAATAAAAATTTGAAGACTTCATACTGTCCAGTTTATTCACAGCCAAATAAACACACTGGCAACAGTCAACAAAGCAAGGAAACCAAGGATCATACCCAAAAAACATGGCTCATATGAGGATGCTCCTGTTTACTATACTTGATCCAGATTCCTTCCTTTATACAATAACTACCTTGGGATGCATTAACCAAGAATTCACACACACACACACACACACACACACACACACACACACACACACACACACACACACACACACACACACACACAAAACCATGACTTACAGCCCCTTGTATGACTGCATGCAGTCAGATGTTTGCCTGCAATCAAATGAATCAGTAAATACATAAATAATGACCTAGAAGTATTTTTCAGCTTGCTGATGTGAGAATCATACAGTGCAACCCATTGCATTGCTGCATGCCCAGTCAGTTTCTTAGCTCAATGATCTATGACAAAGACACACAATGAGGAACACATTTTAAATATTGGATTATATACTTAGAGAGTTGCTAGTATAACGCAGTTTCTGTTAAGAAGCATTTTATGAAGGGTACAAAGTCTGAAATTCACATGTTTGACATTATTTAGTGACTACACTTCACAACACTTTACCAGAAAAAACACATATTTTATGAGGAGCAGGCCACAAATATGAGGACAAACTCAGGGACAGTTGAGAACTCTGCCCTTTATACCCACACCATCACACAAACACACACACAAACACGAGACCATCAATTAATGCCACCTGTATGAGTATAGATCTCATATATCTCCTTGTCAAGTGAATTAATAAATTCATTAACAATGACACAGAAATGTCCCTCAGCCTGATGGCATCAAAACCATACAATACAACCCACTACACCTCCCCCTGTGTCCTCTCAACATAATAGCTTAAGAATCAAAAAGTCAAAGACCCAAAAATCAGGAACAGATTTTAATTTTTTTGTTTGTTTGTTTGTTTGTTTATATACTTAGATAATTGCTAGAATAGCAAGCATTTTCTGAAGGATACAAAGTCTGGCACTCATATAGCTGTCATTATTTATTGACTGGAATCTATAACAACTTGCCAGGAAGCCACACATTTTGCAAGGAACAGAACCAAAATGCCTGTCAATTCCTTTGTACAAAATTCTGTACAAAGCCAAAAATAATGAGGGAGACAAAGCCCCAGAAAGGGCATTTTTTTTAATTTTCTGTTGTTCTATGTATTTGTTAACACAATAAACCAACTGCACAAAGTACTTATTTTCAGAAGCAACCCAGGAGCATTGTCTGAGTGACTTTCTCAAAGGTACAGTACTCAAATAGAGGTGAAAGGATTCAAATCCTAATCGTTTGACTACAGGAAGTAGTCTGTTAACAGATTAGAGTCTTAATTGTCAGAAAACTGTCATTCATTTAAAAGTCATCAGAAAAACGGCTGTTACAGTGACATGCAATTTGAACAATGCAAACTATGAAACTCTAATGTCTGGCATTATTGGTTGACTGTAATTCTTAGAAATGTACTAGAAAAAAAAAACATTTTTTTAAACTTGTGTTTACCAGGTGGTAATCCCACTGGACAAATCATCCTTTTTTAGGGGACCACCCAGGTGAGTAGTCTGGTTAGGTAACTTGCACAGAGTCACACAGAGGACAAATTAAGGCAGAAAGAATCAAATCCTGTACCCTGGGCACAGAAATCAGCTCATTAACAGCTCAGAGCTTTAGGTTTCTGTGCTAACTGACATACCATTCCGGAAGGGACAGGGCATAATATGAGACAAAATCAGAGAGGTTCTGGAAAATTAGAGACAAATAACAGGACGAGTACTCTAATTTACTTAAAAGGTTAACAGAACAATAAGTTTCTCATTTTCTGATCAATAAAAATTATGTAACTTTAATGACGGGCATCACTGACTGTAATCCTCAGTGATTTGCCAGAAAAAATGTTTTTTTTTTAAACTTACCTGTTGACTGGGTAAACCCAGTGACATATTGTTCCTTTTCATGGTGACCCAAGTATACTGTCTGGTTAAGTGATTTGCTCAGAGTCACACAGTAGGCAAATAAATGTAGAAGGAATTAAACCCTAAACCATGGTAACAGAAAGCAGCTCACCGCTTTAGTTCTCTTTGCTAAGGGCCACACCCGTTAATAAGGGGTAGGGCATAAATATGAGACAAAATCAGAAATGTTCTGGAATATCTGAGAAAGGTGACATGCAAAGGTACTCTAATTCACTTTTTTTAAAATCAGAACAGCAGGTTTTGCATCCACATTAATTTTCCAAACAATAAGAACTATAATGACTGTCATTACTGAGTGACCGTAATCCTCAGTGACTTCACAGAAAGAAAAGTTTTCTTATTTGATAAACAGGTAGGATCATTTTTTTCTTTTTTTTAGAGTGTCCCAGGATCAACTTGCTCATTGTTGAAGATGAGAGGATTCAAATGCTGTACCCTGGGGCACAGGAAGCAGCTCATTATCATTTTTGACTTTTAGTCCTCTAAACTAACTGTCAGACAGTTAAGGTTAAGAAGGGACAGGCGATAAATGCAAGATAAAATTAGGGATGTTCTGCAAAATCAGACAAAGATAACAGACAGAATTCTCTAATTCACTCAGTCTTATTAATTGAACGTTACTGTGTTGGACAGATTTTGCCTGGTGTTTTATTCATCTGTGGATTAGTAATTTTGGGGGAATTTGAAATACAGTTTTTTATGTTTTTGATTTTTTAAAGGAAAAGGACATTAATTTGTTTGTGAAACTTATGAGAATTATTTTGGAAAATAACTTTATTTATTTTGAAAGGGAAATCTTCCAACAAATAAAAGGTGCCACCATGGGAGTTGCATGTGCCCCATTGTATGATAATTTAGGTTCATAGGTGTGTATTAGGCTAATGACCCTTGAGCCTTTATAAGCCTGGCCCACAGAAGTGCCCTGGCATCTTGCTGCCCAACGTTAGTTCCCAGTGCCTCTATGAAGTAGAGCCACTGGAGTGATCCCTGGGGTGAACTTTCTATTACCCATCCACACATCAAGATTTCTCTTGAACAGGGACAGTGAGGTACTCTGCTTGACATGTATGGGAAGTCTATTCCAGAGCATGGGTAGTCTCTGGGTGAGGAACCTGTCCCTCCAGCATGTGCAGTTGATTGTGGTAATGAGGTTGAGGTCTCTGGAACGTGTGGTGCGGAGGGATTGGGATTTCTTTAGATGTAGCATTTCTAACAGAGCTGGGTCACACATGGCTTTGTAAGTCAAGCAGAGATCGCCTCTAAGTAGGCGATATGAGACAGAATAGCTGGAGACTTTTGAGTCTGTCTGTGTAGGACATGTGTTTAATGCCTGGGATCCTCTTTGTGAGGTACTTCTGTGGCTTCTCCAACTATTGCAGGTGTCTAGTGAGGTACATGCCAAATGGGGCATTATACTCGATGATTGGTCTAATGAGGGAAGAGTAGAGAGAGAGAAGATGACCTCTTTCTTCCTGGATGCAAAACCCTTGGTAATGAGATGTGCCACATAGAAGGACTTTCTGATCACAGTGAGAATGTGGTGGCCGAAGGAGAGGTTGCAGTCAACCTGCATCCCCAGATCTCTTATAACACCTCCAGTGTTCAGTGGTCTCCCATCGATGTGGTAATTAGTGGGAACTGAGGTTTTTACCAAAGGGGATGACAACACATTTTTTGGTGTTAAGCTTAAGGCCACAGTTTTGACACCAGTCATTGGTCTCAGTGAGGCCTTTCTGTAGGATGTCTACATCACTGGGGAGTTAATAATGGCCCCCAGCTTGCAGTTAGTCTGTGAACTTGGTCAGCCAGAGTCCCTTTGTGTTGGCCTGGACGTCTGAGAAGTAGATGCCAAACAAGAGAGGAGCCAGAACTGATCCTTGTGGGACTCCACTCGTGACTGGTCTCCAGTCTGACTTGGAGTTCGCTACTTTCACACTGTGTGTTCTATCTGTGAGCCAATTTGCAACCCACCTAGTGATATAGTGGTTGATGCCTAGTTTGGTGAGTTTATCAATAATTCCCCAGTGCAGAATGGTATCAAATTCCTTGGCCAGATCGAGGTAGGATGTATGCACTGCCTTACCTTCATCCACAGCACTGGTAACTGACTCAAAGATGTCAACCAGGTTGAGCAGGAATGATCTCCCTTTCACAAAGCCAAGCTGCGTGGGGTCCAGAGTTTGAAGATTTCCTATATCTTTGTTAATCAGATCCATGATGATGCAGTCCATAGCTTTACATATCAGACTCATCAGGCTAATGGGGCAAGAATTCCCAGGGTCGTAGTCGCTCCCCCTTTATGGAGAGGGATGACTGTATCAGTGCACCATTCAGTAGGGACAAAGCCTGAGGTGAGGCTGTGACTGAATAGGGCACACAGATGTGGTGCAAGTCCGCATTGTAGTTCATGTAGAACACAGTCAGGGTTATTATCGGGTCCCATGGAAGCTGTATTCTTGGGCTTGGACAATGCAGCTTTAACCTTTGCTGCAGTAATGCTGGGGGCCTGGCATTCTTCCGGTATTGTGATTGGTCCTTTGGGGGGGTAAAGTTGGCACTGAATCTGTCGGCCAGTATGTTGGCAATATCTGTTGGCTCAGTATAGGAGGTACCATTGTGCAGTAACTCAGAGCAAATCCGGGTATTGCCATGGAGGTTCTTAATATAACTAGAGAAGGCTTTGTGACTGTTTTTAGTGTCTGCCGCAATTCTGCCTTCATAGCTGGCTTTAAAGGATTTGATGAGGGATCTCAACTTTTTGTTGTGGCTAATAAGGGAGTTTTTCCAGTCTTGGGACTTCACTTTTTTTGCAACAGTTTCTTCCTTCTGTTGTAGAGTTTATTAATGGCTGGGGACCACCAGATTGGCTTCCTTTTTTTGGAGGAGAGCATTTTGGTTCTGTTGGGTATGGCTAGATCCATGCATTTATGTACATGTTTGTACAGTGCATTGGTGTATGATTCGGCAGTCATGCAGCTATTTACCATTGGCATGGGTGCTGTGAAGTTAGCTACCTCTGTTTTTAGGAGTCCAAAGTCATCTTTGGAGAAGTTTTTCAAGGTGGTTACCTTTGCGGGAGGTGTGGGTGAGATGTGGATTTCCATGGTGATTAGTTTATGGTCACATCTGACCAGGGAGGGATTGACTATTGGTGTAGAGCAATGGTCGCCCATGCTAGTAATAACTAGGTCAAGGATGATGCTTCATCTAGTGGGGGTCAGAATGAGCTGGTCCAGGGCATTGGAATTGATGAATCCCAGGAAGTGTTGGGCCAGTGTATTGGTGCTTGAGTAGTTTTCCCACTTGATGGAGGGGTAGTTGAAGTCTACTAGTATGAGAGTGTTGGGTTGGACCTTGATCGATTCCATGATGCTTAGGAACATAGAGTGAGAGTCAAGGGACATGGTTGGGGACCTATAGCAGGCTATGACCTGGATCGCTGTCTTACCCAATGTTAGTTGTACCTGAAGTATCTCAGATGCATTATGCAGGGCTACTAGTCTGGAGGTGTGCATATCCTTTATGAATATGGAGACACCACAGCCTTTGGAGCTTTGGTCCATGTTTTGGGGGAGAAAGGTATGGAATGAGTTATAGCCTGGTAGTGCAGGGGTGCTTTCTGCTGCTTTAAACCAGGTCTCCGTTACAGCACAAATGTCAATGTTCTCCATTTTGAGGAGTGCTTTGAGTGAGTACATCTTGAGATTTAGACTTCTAGCATTGAGCAGCATGACCCTCAGATGGCATTTATTTATAGCTGTTATGGCAATAATTTGGTCTTTGGAATACCGACTAAAAATGGCACTATAGAGGTGGCAAGAGCCTTAGCTAGTATCCGGAAACCCAGGGGTGACAGATGCAGACGATCTCTGGAAAAGCATTGAGGTCTGTCAGTCATGTCATCCCAAGTAGACAGATACTGGATCCCCTTAGAATGACACCAGAAACTTAGCCAATTGTTGAAGTCAATCAGTTTTTGTTTGTACTGCGGTATCATTCTGGGTGACAGTAGGATACTGCTCAGGGCTAGTGTCATACCTGCCTGGGCCACATAATCTGAGAATCTTATTAAGTTGGGAGAAAAAAAATGTTTTTACTTCTCATTATATGGAAAGTTATTAAATTATATACAAGATTTTTGGGTGACATCTTTATTATTTGGGAAGGTGCTGAAGAGAGTATAGAGACATTTATTGATTATTTAAACCATACTAATGAATTTCTGGAATTTACATTTAATTGTAACAAAATGGGATAAATTATTTAGATGTGAGGATAGATATATTTATAAGGAAAATTCAAGTCTAGAATTTACAGAAAACCTACTTTTAGGAATTCTTATTTAGCTTTTTCTAGTATGTGCCCCTTTAAACAAAAAGAGAGCATTATAAAAGGGCAATGTGTCAGAACTGCAAGGATGACTTTTATTTTTCAAGATTTTCTGAAGGAAATTAAAATTATTTCTAGTTTCTTTATGGAGAGGGCTTACCCAGAGAAATTATTTGCTGAGATTTCACAGGAAGTTATCATGGGATGGGGGACAAAATATAAACCAATGATAGGGGTTAAGTATGTATAAGGGGAATGAACAGTTAAAGCCAAAGGGGGATTTTAATAAAGCTATGGTTTTGGAGTATAACCATGTGGGAGGTGTTATTAAAAGTATTATATCAAATAATTGGAATATGTTAAGATTTAACATTGGGTACAGATCCAAAATTTGTTTTTAAGACAGGAAAAATTTTAAAGTGTATTTTTGAATGGAGTTTTAAAAGGAAAGAAGAAAGATATATTGGGAGTACTAATAAATGTGGGAGTTGTCCTTACAGTAGGCTCATTTATGAAGGGGAAACTGTCAAATTAGGTAATGCATCTTGTAGTAAAATTTATTTTAGAAAAGGAAATTGTTCCAGTAAGGGTGTTGTTTATTTAGCTATGTGTAAAAATGTACATGTTTTTATGTTGGTAAGATGGACAGACTCTTGAGAAAATTAATTTATGAATATAGCTACAGTATTAGGACAAAGAGTATTAACCATGCTTTATTTAAATATACTCTGGCAAAACCAAAGCATTGTGGCCTTCTATTTGGTATCCTGGAACAGGCAAATATGGATCCTAGAGAAGGTGATTGAGAAAACATGCTGCAGTAGAGGGAGACCTAGTGGCAGTTTAAATTGAATGCTTTCACTGTGCCAGGTTTGAATGACCATGTTTCTATTAAGCCCAAACTAAAATGTAGGGCTTCTAAATTATGAGAACAGTATAGCTGGTTTTACTAGGCCAGTCTTTTACTTAAAATTGTGGAATTTAAAATACACAGCATTGTGATTTAGTTTTTCTTTTCCTTTTTATGTGGGTTCTTTTAAATATTTGATCATTGCAGTATAGTGTTCATATTTTTTAGCCATGGCTTTGTTGTCATTGGGTTGTTTTTAGCTGTCCCTGTGGTAACAACATGTCAGATTTTTCAAAGTAATGTTTTACTAAAAAGTAATATTCTTTTGACAGTATATTTTGTATTAGTTAATACATTATTTAATATTTATTATGTTCTTGTAGTTTAGGAATATAAACATAATAGTTTTGGAAGGACAGGTTTCTTTAAATGTTTCCCGGGATTCAATAAATGTTTTTTCCATGCAGGAACAGTGTAGCCGCTTCTGCATGGAATATGGCCGATGAGCGATCCAGTAAACTAGTGTTTTGATGTGCACGAGCCTGCCTACACTGTTCCTGCACAGAAACCAGTGCAGAATGCTAAGTACCTCATTTGCTGGTGAAAACCATGCAAATGAGGTGAATTAGCGATTCAACAAGCAGGCAGGTATCCATGCAAGAACAGTGTTAGTTGCAGAAATGGATTCACCTACTAGCCGAATACATTTCTACAGATAACAAAATGGAGGCGTGACAGCTCCAGAAAAAGCACGTATTATACTCTTTAGGCATGCCAATGGCCATTGGCATGGTAAAGTGTTTCATTTTTATAAAAATCAAAGTTATTTTTTTTGGCCGATCTCAGCTGTTTAAGCATAGGACAGTGTCACACAAACAAGATGGTCCTGAAAATAAAAAAGAAATTGTGAAAACTCAATTTTCATGGAAATCTGCATTTTGCCATTATAGTACATGTCATGCAGAATCAAAACAATACCCGGGAACAGTGGTCATCAAGGGGAAAGGCTCTGTGGTAGTGCAGTAACTATGGACTAAGGCAGTGGGGCATGCAAATGAGGGGAAATTTACTGAATCCCAAAAATCTTCTAAGTGCCAAACTGCACCTAACTGTGTAGGTGCTATAGAACGATCGTGTAACTAGGAGGAGCAACAGACATGAAAAGGGAGTGTGTCAGGCATGCTGTAAGTACACTGGATTCCTATGGCACACAGATAAGCTTAGCGAAAAGGGATGTGTCTGAGGCTATATTGACTTATTCCATGAAATGAAGAGCGTGTTCGTGTCCAGGGATGGCCATTTCTTCGTGTTTACATTAGTTAAATGGGTTTGCGCAGTGCACACCTGGTCTAAAACAAAACAAAACAAAAAAAAAATACAAAAATAGCAGGACTGTTTACATTTGGGCACTGGGTTTGCGCGGCGTGCCTTGGGGCTTAAAAGGGGAGGAAAAGGAACAAAGGAAAATAGCAGAATAAAAGCTGTCAATAACAAATTACATAGCTAGCAGGTGGAATGCATCATAGACAGCAAATCATACAGGCAGCATCTGCAGTACAACAGTATAAACTATGGAAACACCTTACAGTCTGCTTTCTCCCAAAACTCTGCACCATTGGTGTACACATGCGAGAAAATTTTAACTGGAAAAATGTTAGGGTCTGCCATTGCTTTGATCCATCAGTATGTGCTAGAGGCTGAAGGTGGAGAGGAGGATAATGCTGACAACTGCCACAGACCGAGGAGGAGGAGAAGATTGTTCAGACCCAGGGTAACCTACCAAGGGCTACATGATCTGGAGATAGTAGAACACTACAGGGTGGACAGAGACATACTTCAGCAAATCACTGAGCTGTGCCGGCCTCAACTCAGACCTAGAGCCAACAGAGGGGAACCCATCCCAGCGGATACCAAGGTATGTGTAGCCTTAAGAATTCTAGCTACAGGTACTTTTCAAAGACCTACTGTGGACATCATGGGGGTCTCACAGGCATCTGCATCCAGCGTACTCCATCTGTTCCTGGATGGCATGCTACCACATTCCAGTAAGCACATTTACTTCCCCAACACCAGTGAGGAGAGGACCAGCAATATGCATCTGTTCCACTGTGTAGCAGAATACTTGGAGGTACTGGGTGCCATAGACTGCATGCACATCCACATCAGAGTACCATCCGGTGAACAGAGTAGGATCTACATAAACCGCAAGGGATTCCCCTCCATGAACTCCCAGGTTGTGTGTAATGCCCAGGGCATTATCATGAATGTGTGTGCTGGCAGCCCTGGAAGCTATCACTTCTCACATATCTGGCATTCATCACAGCTGTACCAGGCATTTGCCAGTGGGGGCATCCCATATGGCCATCTAGTGGGGGATGCTGGCTATGCACTGGAGCCGTGGATGATGACACCCATCAGAAATGCACACAAAGCCACACAAGAATGCCATAATGAGGCACACGCACAAACCAGGATCATTATAGAGCATGTGTTTGGGATGCTCAAGTCATGGTTCCGCTGCCTTGACATATCTGGTGGAGCCTAGCAGTACTCTCCAGCCACATGTACACACATGTTCATAGTATGTGCCATGCTGCACAATATGATTCTGCGGAAACAGCTGCAGCAGGAACAGCACAGGGAAGGGCCACACAGCCCACTATCATTACCAAGGTCCCCACAGGCACAGAGGGACTCAGAGGAGGAGGAGGCCCCTGAGCCTGCTCCTGTAGACAGATGGAGGCGTGCCCAGTATGCTCAGGCCTTGGCAAAGAAGCAACACATAGTACACACACTGACATTGTAGGGACGCCAGGGACTGACATTTCTCTCTGACTCACACACACAGTAAAATGGATGACACACACATCACATTACCTGTAACTTGCCATGTATAGGCAGTGTATTGTATGCATCAAACATAGGTGGCCCTCAAGCACCATCCTCACAACTGCTGCAAGCACAAGGTAAGTCAGTCTTCTTAAAAATAAATGAATGGATTAATATGTTTTGCTAGCATATCTATGGTAATGCTGCATGCATGCAAGGGAATGGGGTAGCCTACTGGGATAGCAGCACACAACTGACAGTCATGTGGGACACCAGGACATGTTTGTGCAGTAGTACCCAAGGTGGCAAATCCCACTACAGTATATGTGTGGGAACAACTAACTGGGGGGGTCATAGGTCACAGGCATGGATATCAGTGTGGAGGTCCCATATCCATCCCTTACACCCACACAGCAAGTCAGCTGTAGAAAACCAGAGAGAAATGTCTGGTAAAGGCACACAAATGGTGGCAATGTTGAATTACCCCCTACAGACTCACACAGTGATAGCACAGCAGGACCTGCAGTTGCAGTAAGGCTATGAAGGGTAAGAAGTGTGAAACTCAAATGTATGCCGTTACAGTCTGACCTGTGCTGCATACAGTTGACAGGTGTGCCCCCCATATACCCACACAAATGCAGTAACATGTATGTTTGCAGGGAAATAGCAGCATAGCACACATTGGCAGGGCTGTACCAATACGCATGAAAACATATTGCTTGTCTACAATATGCAGGGGTCAATGAGCTATGTGTATGTGTAGTTAATACTGTCAGGATCTGCCCAGCACGTTCTCCTGGCAGTCGTCTCATAGTGCCCTATGTATAGTGCTGTCTTTGACAGGGCCATGTGCAGATAACTGCATTGCCAACTGTTATGCATGTCAGTGACACCCACTGCTCTACCACTGACATATCTGGAAGTCACAGTGCTATGTGGAATATACAACACATATAAGGGACATGTTGAAGTATGCGTAGCTGAGGTGCCAAGGCTTTTGTGAATATAAGTGCTTTTTGTTACTGTTGCCAGTGGTTATTCTCAATAATCCTTTTTTCTTATGTTTGCTTTTACATATAATGGACATGGCTGCATGAATGCACTCTGTACCAACACTCATAACTCCCAACCTCTGACAGCAAGATGTCTGGACAAAGGCAGAAATAAAAGTGGAACAAAGGCACAATAATAGGCATGTGTTGTAAATATCACCCTTACATACTGAGAAAGTTGGTAGGGTGAGGGGTATGCAGTAGCGGGAATTGTCTGAAGGTTATGTAGTCTGAAACAGTAATGTCTGTCATTATTTTGTAACATCACTCTTCAATTATATGGAATTAACTTGCCGTAAAAATGCAAGTTTACGTAGACAGGATGAAACCTCTAGCCAAACACCTGGAAAACCTACCAAAAAATGTACAGGTGAGAGGTATACCCACACAAGGATATGACACAGCCTGCAGACACACAGACACCGGGAACACAAACAGAATACATCATGTCAGACTACATTCAGTCAGTGGTACTAACAGCAATAATGTATCATGGCTAATAAGATACATACACCTTTATGTGTACCCATAACAAATGCAAGCAGACAGCGCCTTAAACGGTATTACATAGGTACACTGTACTATAGCCACCCTGTGCATCAGACCCATATTAGCCTTTCCCTGCATCAATGGTATGGATGACAGGGATGTGGCACAGGTATCATCATATGCACAGGGTGTTGTGTGAGTTTGCCAGAGGCCTAGGCTGGGCCATACAGTTGACATCCATGTGTGTGTGTTTGGAGGGGCATCCTATAGATGGGCTGTGCAGAGGTGCTGTGTGTGTGGAGGTGACTTGCCTGTGATACAGTTGTGTATGTATGCACATAGTCATGCCATGTGGCTGCCCTACACAGGGGTATGTTAGACAGCTGTGGACCATACATGGCAGGGTGTCCAGTTGACTGTCTCTGGCCATGGACACATGAACTGGTCCTGCTGGAGTATCACTGGCACTACCAGGCCCAAGGCCAGATGCAGTACTGCTTCCTGATGGTGACTGCTGTCTGCTGGATTCATGTCCCTGACGGGACCGGTAAGGACCATGTGCCCATGGCCTGTTCCATTGTGATGTGGACAGCAACCCCCCTTTGGTAGTGCTGGTGTCACTGCCACTACCGGAGTGTGAAGATGCACAGCCCCGAAGACTCTCAGCTGATGTTGGTGCTGACCTACGTCCAGGTGGCTGACACCCATCTCCCACCATTAGCTCTAGCACAGACATGCCATGGTCAAGGATTGCCAAGGTCACACCCCACCGTCTATTCATGACCTCAATAAGGTCATGTATGTTGCCACGTAAACCAGGAAGAGTTGCATCCACCACCCTGAGTATTTGTCTGGTGTTGTGTTCACTACATGCCTGTGCATCCATGACAGCCCAAAACATGCGTCTGGTGACACCTGCTGTGGCACGTCTGACAGCGGCTTGATGAGCAGCAGTCTTCCTGCATGCACCCCTGTCCATCCTTCTGTGTGGGACCTCACCTGCTCTCTGGCTATGGACAGTGTCTACACTCACTCCTGCCATAGTCACCACAATAGCATGTTCCATGCCACCACCTGCCAACTGTCCATCATCTGTGGCTGCTGGGGATGGGTCATGTGTGGGCATTGTGACTGTGTGCGGGGACATTGTGGATGAGTGTGGGATGCCAACTGATGGCACAGATTCAGCCCCTGACAAGACCACCTGTGCCTAAATATGACCATCATCATTGCCAGAGTCTGCACAGACACTGACATCAGATACTGAGTGGGAGGGACTGCGACCACCATGACCACCTATGGGGGAAAGACAACATATGTAAATTAATACCTGCACTATACCATTTGCTGCTACACACACATGCACGCACATACACGCACACAGATACAGGTGAGGTGGCAGATAGGCATTACACAGACTTCACAGTAGCCAGCTGGTGACATTCACAGCAAAGTCAGACCACTACATACACACCCTGGACAGGCCCTCAACATCATGCAGTCCAGCCCTTTCCACTTCCTGTTATAACGTATATACACCTCTGTGATATGTGAGTAGTGTTAGTAGGTGATGGGCCTTCAAGTAGCACACACTGCACCCATGTACACATAATTGCTGTTCACCTGTATAGCACAGTGACAACTCCTACAGAACATACCTCTCAACTGTACAGAATATCACTGAATGTTTACATGTGTGGCTCATATTTCTGGTCTGTTCGTCATAAATCGTGTATTTGTCTGACACATTTCCCAACTTTAATGTGACCTATAACCTGTGCAATCCAACTGAAGAACAAACACATCAGTTAGGGGTAACAAGTAGAAGTTGAAATACATACAATAGGCTGGTTGCATGACTGTGCACACCCTTAAACTAATACTTTGTTAAAGCACCTTTTGATTTCATAACAGCACTCAGTCCTCTTGGGAAGGTGTGTATCAGCATGGCACATCTTGACTTAGCAATATTTGTACACTCTCCCTTGCAGAAGCTCTCCAACTCTGTCAGATTGTGAGGCCATCACTTCTGCACAGGCCTCTTCAGGGCATCCCACCGATTCTCTGTTGTATGTATGTGTGGACTGTGGCTGGGCCCTTCCAAAACATTGATTGTCTTCTGGTGAAGATTTTCTTTTATGGATTTTGATGTTTGGCATGGGTCAGTGTTGTAAGGAAAGGTGTAAGCCCTCTCCATCCACAGCTTTCTAGCAGGCACATGATGATTTCAGGCCAAAAGAGGCTGGTATTTTGAACTCTTCCTAATCCCCTCCACCTTGGCTACAGGCCCACTTCCAGCTTATGAACAGCAACCCCAAAGCAGGACAGTGCCATCACCATGCTTCACCATGGGGATAGTGTTCTTCTGGTGATGCACAACGTTGGTCTTGTGCCAAACAAACCTTTTGGTATTGTGACCAAAAAGTGCAACCTTGGTCTCATTACACCATAACACATTTCCCCACATGCTATTAGGGGACCTGATGTATTTGTCTTGAGAAATCCGCCAGACCTGGATGTTGTTCTGTGTGTGAGAAGGCTTCCATCTTCCAAACCTACCTCCATAGGCCAGACATGTGGAGAATATGGGAGATTGTTGTCACATGTAGTACACAACTGGTACTTGCCAGTGATTCCTGCAACTCTGGTAGCGTTGCTGTAGGTCTCCTGGCAGCCTCCCTGACCAGTTTGGGTCTTGTCTTTTCCACACATTTGGAGGGATGTCCAGATCATTGCAATGTCACTGTTGCCCCATATTTCCACCACCATGTGATGACTGTCTTCACTGTGTTCCATGGTATATGCAGTGTTGTGGAAATGTGTGTGTACCTTTCTCTGGGCTGATACCTTTCACAAATGAGATCGCTTTTCTGCTTTGTAAGCTGTATGTGAACTATGGCTGTTGCTGTAGCAGGCAACTGAGTAAATTTAGGATGACCCTGTTAGAACAGCTGTCCATTATTTGCTGTTAATCAAAGGGTCTCTGTAATCGATGGCAGGTGTGTACTCAAGAAGAGATAATGCTGTAATAATATTGAAAGCTGCTTCAACACAGTATTAGCTTCATCCTGTGCACATGTATGCATCTAGCTTGTTGTAAGTTTTTTATGTGCCATAATTGTTCCCCTACCAGATGTGTTTTACAATTGGATTGTACAGGTTATAGGTCACATGAAAGGTTGGAAGGGTTTGGAAATGTGTTATTGTGCTCTCATTGTTGTATTTCACAAATACCTGGCATTCTAACAGGTGTGTGTACACTATTTATATGCACTATATAACACTAATTTATAAAATATGTCCCTAGTTTTGGGCCTTCATCCCCCCATTTTGTCAGTCTTTGTCCAGATTTCCTGCAATGACAGGTTGTGAGGTATGCTACAGATATGTGACATCTCCTGCAAATAGGCCCCTGTGATGCAGTTAACCCCACCACAAATGAACATGCAGATATTGCAAACTAGCTGAGAGTAACAGTTGTGTGCATGGTCACATGCATGACCTTAACATTCCTGGGGTACTGGTGAGCCACAACAGGAAAATCCCATACTCATTGGCTTCAGGCTGCTGTCCCACATGCAGACCAGAGGTACCTATGTAGTTGTGGGGGACAGGTATTGTCAGCAGACTCACATTTGGCATTGGTACAAGATGAATGCTACGTGTCTGCACAGGTACAGTACAAGCTATGATAATACACAATTTGATGTTCCTCGCCATAGATGTGCACATGTGTGCATTACTAAACCCCACCCACAAATGCAGTTTGAACTTACATATGCATCTAGATACTCTAGTGAAGACAATATGACTGCTACATGCTTAAATTGATGTGCACTGTGGCCTTACCAGGATGCTCCTCACCTGTTGCCTGGGTGCCACCCACCTCCACGACTGGTGTTTCATGTGTTGGTTGTTGTGTGGGGGTTGCCCCAAGGTTGGCAAGGAGCTCCTCCATTGGTGTAAATCATCCATTGGTGTAAGTGGGTCCTGCATAGCAGGATCCCCATCTGTAGCGGAACGGTCACTGGCCATGGCAGCAGCCCTTTGCCGGATATGATGTATCAGGTCAGTTTCCCAATGTCTGACCTGATTGTATGGGCGGCCATGGTGGCCCAAGGTGTTCACTCTGTGGAGAAGGTTGTCCCACAGGGAAGTCCGCTCCCACATATTTTGTCGGCTCTGGTCAAACAGCACCACATGGTGCTGTAGTATTGCTTCTGTAATGGCAGCATTTTCCCAGCAGTGTACGCCGGCTGACGCTGCATGGCACCTGGAAGACATAAACAGGGAAACACATCACAGGACCTTCAGACATTGCCCAGAGTTATTTACAGAGCCAGCACATCAATATTGCCTATCATTAGCCACCACTTACAACCACATCATACCTCTGTCATCTATCAGCACAGTATGAACCTGCATTGCACTCCTGGTCCTGATGTGTCCTGGTCCTCCCACTGAGGGCCAGTACTTTGCATAAACCATCATTCATTATTCACGTTTGTGTGGAGGGATGACAGTGGCCATCTACTTTGCAGATGTCAATGCAGATGTCAATGGTGCTTAGGCTTTGCTTGCATACAGTGTGTAATGGAGCTGGAAGCATATGCCTGAGGTTATGTAGAATGCAGACAGGAATGTTCTTAGGTCTCATGGAGACTTGCTTTAGTTAACTTTGATTAGGCAGTATTCACCTGCCCCCAGATGATGAGGGGAGGGGTGTGGGTGCTGTGCATATCCACCTACACTGATGGTGAGCCAGGCGCGGGGGTGATGTTGCCCTAAACCTGTCTGCAGCAGTTTGCCTATAGCTATGGTGTGTGTGTGTATATGTGGTGTGACTGACCACCATTACAGGGTGGGTTGTGTTGTCACCTCTAAGATTGAAGACATATGTGAAGACGGCCTTCTGATAGCCCTTGGTTGACGTGTCCAATTTGTACTCATAGTTAGCCTTACAGTAATCCACCTGGGACCTTATATGCTTGTTCAGACAAAGGTTGACTTGCTGCCAAGTTGGTGCCTGCTCCTACTCTGACCTGTACAGTCGACATAGTGACCAATTATGTGGTTTGTGTATTGCTGCTGTCCAGCAAAGGGCATTACTCTACTTTGGTGGAGACAGGTTTTATAGGTAATGTATTGCTGAGCCCATACATCTATATCGGTGGTCATATGGCTATTTGTAGTAGGCATGGACACAAGGTAATAAGACAGTTGGACACCTCTGAAGTTTCAACCTGATAATCATGCTTATTCTAGTACCCATGTCTGTGTCAGGGCAATGCAACAGCCAGTAGCTGTAGAAATCTAACTCTGTTGGATGCACAGAAACAGATTACACATGTGTGCAACATGTACAGCTTATTTAGCTGATAGTTTGCATCCCATATCTGTTATTATGAGGCAGCCAGGTACACCTACTCATACATAGATGTGCACAGGTAATACCTGATATACATTTCTGTTCTTTGTCAGTATGGCACATCGTATTTACACTCTTGCTGCTCAGTCATTCCTGTGCTGTTAGAGCAGGACATCTGGAAGACGCCACACAAATGGGAGGGGGCGATGGGCCAAAATTAGTGACACTTTCTTAATATTGCTATAGCACACAAGTCATTTGATAGCAAAGTAGCCTTTGCATTCACAGACATACCCTGGAGGATGACTGACACTCATATGGCAGGAAGAGAGGAGAAAGGCTAGCAGTGTATTAGTGGGGGTAGGAACTTTTAATGTTGGCAGTATGACTGGTATGGGGACAGAGCTAGCTGATATGATGGACAGAAGGAAGGCTGATATATTGTGTGTGCAAGAGACCAGATGGAAGGGGGTTAAGGTTAGGTGTATTGGAGTTGGGTCCAAATAGTTCTACCATGGTGTGGATGGGAGGAGAAATGGTGTAGGGGTTATCCTGAAGAAACAGTATGGCAAGGGTGTTTTTGAAGGTAAAAAGAGTGTTGGATAGAGTGATGTTAATGAAGCTGGACATTGATGGTGTAATGATGACTGTTGTTAGTGCATATGCTCCGCTAGTTGCGTGTGCAATGGATGAGACAGAAAAATCTTGGAGTGCATTGGATGATGTGGTGATGACTGTACCAAAGGGTAAGAGAGTGGAGATTAAGGCAGCTTTCAATGGGCATGTTGGTGAAGGGAACAGAGGGGATGTGGAAGTGATGGGTAGGTATGGTGTTAAGCAAAGGAATACAGAAGGTGAGATGGTGGTGGTGTTTGCAAAAAGGATGGACATGGCTGTGGTGAATACATGTTTAACAAGACAGAGGAGCATAGGGTGACATACAAGAGTGGAGGAAGATGCACACAGGTGGATTATCTGCTATGCAGGAGGGCCTGTTTGAAGGAGACTGGAGACTGTAAATTGGTGACAGGGGAAAGTGTAGTTAGGCAGCATGGATTGTTGGTCTGTGGGATGATACTGTTGATCAAGAAGAAGAAGAGGAGTGTGAGTGCAGCACCCAGGATCAAATGGTGGAAACTGAAAAAGGGTGATTGTGAGGTTGAGTTCAGGGAAGAGTTAAGACAGGCAGTGGGTGGCAGTGAAGAGTTACCAAATATCTGGGTAACTACAGCACAGCTAGTAAGGGAGACAATTAGAAATGTGCTTGGTGTGACATCTGGACAGAGGAAGGAGGACAAGGGGACCTGGTGGTGGAATGGGGAAGTACAGGGGAGTATACAGAGAAAGAGGTTGGTGAAGAAGAAGTGGGATTGTCAGAGGGATGAAGAAAGTAAACAGGAGTATAAGGAGGTGAGGTGCATGGCAAAGAAAGAGGTGGTAAAGGCTAAGGATGAGGCGTTTGAAGGGTTGTATGAAAGGTTGGACTCTAAGGATGGAGAATAGGACCCGTACCATTTGGCTAGACAGAGGGACCAAGCTAGGAAGGATGTGCAGCAGGTAAGGGTGATAAAGGATAATGAGGGAAACATACTCACAAGAGAGGATAGCATGTTGAGCAGATGACAAGAGTACTTTGAGCAGCTGTTGAATGAAGGGAATGGGAGAGAGAGTAGGTTGGATGATGTGGGTATGGTGAATCAGGAAGTGCAACAGATTAGCAAGGAAGAAGTGAGGATAGCTATGAAGAGGATTAAGAATGGAAAGGCTGTTGGTCCAGATGACATAACTGTGGAAGCATGGAGTTGTTTAGGAGAAATGGCAGTGGTCTTTTTAACCAGATTGTTTAATGTAATCTTGGAAAGTGAGAGGATGCATGAGGGGTGAAGAAAAAGTGTTTGATTACAAATTATAAGAATAAGGGTGATGTGCGGTGCTGTAGTAACTACAGAGGGATAGCATTTATCAGTCACAGCATGAAGTTATGGGAAATAGTAGTGGAAGCTAGGTTAAGAAGGGAGGTGAGGATTAGTGATCAGCAGTATGGTTTCATGCCAGGAAAGAGTAGTACAGATGCGATATTTGCTCTGAGAGTGTTGCTGGAGAGGTACGGAGAAGGCCAGAAGTTGTGATTTGTCTTTGTGGACTTAGAGAAAGCATATGACAGGGTGCCTAGAGAGGAGTTGTGGTAGTGTATGAGGACATCAGAAGTGGAGGAGGAATCTGTAAGACTGCTACAGGATATGTACAAGGGTAGTGTGACAACGGTGAGTTCTGCAGTTGGAATGACAGGTGCATTTACGGTGGAGGTGGGATTACATCAGGGTTCAGCTCTGAGCCCTTTCTTATTTGCAGTGGTGATGGACAGGTTGACAGACAAGATCAGACAGGAGTCCCCATTGATTGTGATGTTTGCAAATGACATTGTGATCTGTAGTGAGAGTAGGGAACAGGTTGAAGAGACCCTGGAGAGGTGGAGATATGCTCTAGAGAGGGGAGGAATGATGGTCAGCAGGACTAAGACAGAATACATGTGTGTGAATGGGAGGGAGGATAGAGGAATGGTGAAGATGTAGGGAGTAGAGTTTGCAAAGGTGGATGAGTTTAAATACTTGGGTCAACAGTTCAGAGTAATGACACGTGTGGGAGAGAGGTGAAGAAGAGAGTACAGGCAGGATGGGGAGGGTGGAGAAGAGTGTCAGGCATGATTTGTGACAGACAGGTACCATTAAGAGTGAGGGGGAAGGTCTACAAGATGGTAGTGAGACCAGCTATGTTATATGGGTTGGAGACAGTGGCATTGACAAAAAGGCAGGAGTCACAGCTGGATGTGGCAGAGTTAAAGATGTTAACATTTGCACTGGGTGTGATGAGGGTGGACAGGATTATGGATATATATGTTAGAGGGTCTACCCAGGTTGGATGGTTTGGAGACCAAGCCAGAGATTAGCGGGATTATGTTGATTTGGACATGTGCTGAGGAGGAATGCTTAGTATACTGGGAAAAATATGGCAAGGATGAAGCTACCAGGTAAGAGGAAAAGAGGAAGGCCTAAGATAAGGTGTATGGATGTTGTAATAGAGGACATGCAGGTGGTTGGTGTGACAGAGCAAGATGCAGAGGACTGGAGGAAATGGAGACAGATGATCTGCTGTGGCTACCCCTAATGGGAACAGCCAAAAGAAAGGGAAGGAGATGTTGTAATGTCAGTCTTCACAGGTTGCCAGTGATTTGTCAGACATAACACAAGTCTATGAGTACGTGACTACTCATATGGTCAGTGTGCATAACACTGGATAGTTGAATGGTATGAACTCACTATATCACATGCAGTTCAACACACACATCTGCAACAGGATTTCACTATGCAAATACCCTGTATAGGTCTCTCACATTTCTGTGACATACATGTTTATCATAGTTGTATTCACAAATACCATATGGATATCGGGTTCCTATCAGTAGACCGAAGATGCATGTTTTCAAATGCGTCTTGGTCGAACTAACAAAACCAAAACTGCAAAATATCAAAGTGGCATGCAAGCAAATTCTTTCCCAGGGAAAGAATTTGCTTGTCCGCTTCAGTACTTTGCCGTTTTTGGCACTGTAGTGCAGTCTTGGAGTTGGTATATATAAGTGGGGGTGGGGGCAAAGCCACCCACTTAATCTCATGTTTTAATGTGCTTTTTTTTTTTGTTGGAACAACGATTTTTTTTCCCTTGGAAAAATATCGCTGTTCTGACAGTTCGTTTTGTAAGCTTTCGCTTATATGGGGTTGATTAATCACTGTTCGGTTACCTAAGCATTCGGTGATCTAATACAGACCCTGGATATCTATAACATTGCAGTAGCTGGCCTAGCAGTGTCACAGTCAGTATTGTTCAACACACACTCCAGTAGTAGTCATATGTGAGCCATCCTTTCCTGGGGTGACTCAGGGGCCTGAGCTGTGATCTATGTCACTACAGACAGACCCAGTTGCTAGGGCTATAGGTTCTGCTCAGCAATATATCAGTAGAGCAAGTCTTGTTGAGACATATTTGTTGAACTTCATATTTCCCATTATTACATACTCCCTACTGCATTATATTACATGCTTACTTGTTTGACAAAGCTTTTATTTGCCAGGTATGTTTGTTTTTATTCTACTACATGTTGCTTGGTTTCTTGGTCTGTGTGTGTGTGTGTGTGTGTGTGTGTGTGTGTGTGTGTGTGTGTGTGTGTGTGTGTGTGTGTGTGTGTGTGTGTGTCTCTCTCTCTCTCTCTCTCTCTCCCAGATGTAGGGTATACATCTGTTTTGCATAGACAGCAGCTTGTGTTTTGTAGGTAATGCTCATGAGCAGCTGATGGCCTGTGCACCAATTGGTGTCTTCCACTTGCTAATTGCATGCAGAACAGCTATGGTGTTATTCCTATAGCCAATGGCATGGCAACACACTCTTATAATTGAGTACTTCATGTGGGCATTGGCCCTTTTCCTTGCCTGTGAGGGAGACTTCATGGAGGTGTGTGAACAACAGCATCACAGAGGGTAGTTGGAAATACCTCTTACAACGAAAACTGTGGAGACAGCTCAACAAACTGAGGGAGAATGTTCCAGACATAAGGACAGAATGTAAGTATTGCTGTTATACAATTTAATTAATACTAGTTTAACAGGGTTTGTGTGGACATGGCTTTTCTGTGTGATTTTAAGTCTGACAGTATTATGTGGTTCACATAACTCTCAACTGTAGGGCTAGCTGCAGAATGGCCAGATTCTGGACTCTCATGTCTGGTGTGCTCCTCAGACATATTTTGTCTTTGGAAAATCAGTAGCATACTGTGGGGATTGCAGTCAGTAAATGGTATCATCCATTTGTGTTTCGGACTTCATATCCCTCAGAAAAGATATGTTAGAACAAACCCTGTTACACCAGCAACTGTCTCAGTTTATAACAGCAATATTTCACATATGCTCCTGTTTTTGGGCCTCTGCCCCCAAGTATGTCAGGCTTTGTCCAGATGTCATGCAGTAAGAAGGTGATAGGTAGGGTATATCATTATTTAGTGCCTTCATTCCTAATACCATCCCAGTGATGTATCAGACTGCCAGACATGTTATGTGTAAGAGGCCTTATATATGAGGACAAAGCCTGGACATTCTGTGGGACTCTGGACAGTTGAGAGGTCTGTGTATTTCTGGTGATTGTTGACCGACTGTCAGGATTGTGTAGCAGTGTAGTGTGTCAATGTTATTTGGCCTGTGTAGGGAGGGGGGTAGATGTATGTGTTATGGCTCCTTTTTATCTGCCTGTGCATGTGGTTCCAGTTTCTGGTGGTCTATCAGCTGTATATGTTTGTAGGGGCAGAGTAAGACATGTCCCATACTATGGTCAGGCGTCATACTACACTGTGAATTGGGACAGTATATGTAGGGGTAGTGTGTGAGTGGCAAACATGTTGAGATGTTTTTGTTCACACAGTCCTTATACTGTACTGTTCATTTGGCTTACCGGTATATCACCATGACTGTGGTGGAATTGGTTGTGGTTATGCACTTTCACACTGGTGTCTGTTTTTCAGTGAGGTTACATCCCTGTAGTGCCTGATATATTTGCCAATACATGTGTAATTCCCCATAGCGGTTTTGGGTTAGTGTTGTGTCACTCTGACTGTAGTTTGGATGGTGCTTGGTGACATGCTTAGTAGCTGAGTATAGTTTCATAAATGTGATGTTATGTCTAGATATTTGTAGGATGTACTGCTGCCTGGCCCCCATAAGTGTTGTGTATTTCTGACACATCAGTGGGATGATGTGAGGATTTCAGTCACTAACTAGTGAGAAGTAGTTGAGTGTTAAACTTGTGCTATTTCAGTCAATAGATGTTAGGACAGACATGAGGGTGTTACTGCAGCAACTGTGTCAGCTTATCTAATACAGTATTTCAGATATGTCGATATTTTCATGGCTTTCTCCCCCCACTTTGTCAGGCTTGGTCCAGATTTGTTGCACTAAGGGGTTCTGAGCCTACCTCTTGACTGGCCAGATTGTTGCAGAATGTCCAGGTTTATTGATCATATTTCTGGTCTGTTCCACAGATTCATTATTTTTATATTCCTGGTAAATCACTGTGATGATCTGAGGATTTCTGACAGCAGATGATGACATACATTTCAGTTTCAAAACTCACATACTTTAGAACATGTATCCTGAAACAAATCCTGTCACTCTGGCAACATTTTACATTTATAAGAGCAATATTTGGACAGCCTTTGGCCAGATGTCTTGCACTAAGAGGTTGAGAGGTATGGTTTTGAAATATGCCTCCACTACATGTTATGAGCATATATATATATATATATATATATATATATATATATATATATATATATATATATATATATATATATATATATATGGTTCCACTTGATAAAATCAAATTACCAGAACATCGAACTTTAAAATGTCGAGACCAGAACGTCGTATCATCTAAACGTTGAAAAATGAAAACATTGAGCTTTAGAACATCACAGTAGTACCAGAAAACCCTGCACAATAGTACTGAAGTCACTGATATTTTACGTTGTAACCTGTTAGACCTAGATGATAGTGTCTATAACTTTAAGAAGGTGGTTTTACGTTATTAAAAATGGCGGACAGCACAGTCTGTATTAGTGGAGTAGAAGGAATCTGTATATTGTATGTAAGTCCAACAAAGTTTAGGTTAAGGTTATATTTCAGTGGTACGTTTATAAGTTGGAAGGTGTACTGAATTTCAAAAGTTACTGATGTTGAGTAAAAAAGTCGTCAAGTAAGAATAAAGGTTATGTTAATTATATTTTAGTATCCAAAGGAGAAAGTTGTGTGAAAGTACTACAGAGATGTATGGTGGAAATCCTCAGTTGTTTCTGTTATATTTTTCATTACATTTTCTTTTGACATCAAAGTTCTTTAAAGCAGACTGTTTTTAGTGTTTATATACATCGGAAAGCACCGTTTTGTGTTGACATTTGTAAAGTTGTATTTTAAAACTAATTAACCTGTGCTGTTATATGATAGAGTTTTACTTTAAAGTATCAGTGTTTGGTGGCACGGAGAAACTAACTGTTTTATGCATAGGGCGCAAGAGAAGAGTGTGTTTTGTTGATATATATATATATATATATATATATATATATATATATGGATATATATATATATATATATATATATATATACATACATATATATATATATATATATATATATATATATATATATATATATAAATATATATATATATATGTTCAAAGTTGTGGTCTGTTATTATTTGCAGCTGCTTTTGAAAGTTCTTGTCACTGTAGTGATTTCAGCAGCCAATTTGATGTTATGCGACTCGATGTTTTCATTTTTCAACGTTTAGATGATACAACGTTCTTGTCTCAACATTTTAAGGTTCGATGAACACTTCACAATGCCAAAATCCTAAAAGATCGAATTTCATATGGCTGAGACAATATGATCAAACTTTCGGAATCCCGACATTGTGAATGGAGTTCTGTATACAGTGCAGAATGGGAGATTTCCCTTTTCCTCACTGTAGTGCAATCTCGGAGTTGGAATAATAATTGGAATATTTAAGTAGCGAGGGTGTGGGGGTGCATGGGGGGGCTTGCCGCTCTGCAGAAACATTTAAATTGTTTTTTTTTTGATTTGTTTCAGAATTTCGATATTCCAAAACATCGATTATATGGTCTCGGTCATATGAAATTTGATGTTTCAGAATTTAGATTCTGAAGTGAATCCATATATATATATATATATATATATATATATATTTTTTTTTATATGTATATGTATATATTTTATATGTATATCTCTATTCATATTATGTATATATTTTTCCATATATATGCATCACCACACATATATACATGTGTATATGTATAAATACAAATCCTGACTGATTCTACGGAATCTTTTCCCTAGTGTTGAAGGACTCTACTGCATGATATGTTTGAAAAAGCATCAGCAATGCAACTCAAATGGTGTAGTAGTACATTTTTCTGACTATGGTGTACAGGGCCCTGGGTTTGAGACTTGGCAGGGCTGATTATTTTGTTGTTAGACAGAACAGTGGCTGATGGAAACAGAGTGATTAAAGTAGTTTTAAGCAGTTGTGAATGGGTTTGTGCAATGCTAAGTGATGAGAAACACACGGTTTAACGTACAGATGCTTAATCTGTATTGGCTTCACTTAGCATCGTGCAAACTTGCTTACTCCCGCTTACTACCGCTTACTCACACTTACACCCGTGCTAATTTCTTTAAAAGAAAAGAAAAAAGGGGTGATAGGAAAGTGGTGAAAAAAGGGGCATGCAGAGGGAAAAATAATATGAAAGATAGCTAGGAATGTGCAGAATAGGTGTCAGGAAGGTCCATAGCTGTCCATTTCTTATACACCAACAGCTGTGCATTTGTACAGAATTTGGAGGTGAATTTGGACACAAACTCCAGAGAGTGGGGTGAGGACAATAGAAATGTGTTGTCAAGCCATTTGGACCAGATTACATGTTTCCAGTGGACACGTGCGAAATGGACAGCTATGCATGGAGCGACATTTTTTGGGGACAGATGCCCTTTTCTTTTTTTTTAAGGTGGGAGTGGGATGTTGGGGAAGGATTATAGGTATGTCTGGGGAGGTAGGTTGGGTAGGGAGACAGACAAGACAGCAGACAAGGGTGGTATATGATACATGAGGGGTAAAACATTTGACGGGGAGGGTGGTTGGGAATCTGAAGCCCATGGGCTCCCATATAGTTACAGTGGGACTAAGATCCCCACCCATGGCTGTCATCACTGCACCTTCATGGCCCCAAAGGTGGCTGTGCTGGGGGCTGGACAGGAGGGGCAGCCTGCCCCTCGAGGTGTGCCAGGCATCCCTCAATCTGGTGCAGCTGATCTCCAAATTCAGATCTAAGGGTGCTGCACACTAAACCCCAGACCTGATGGTGGGTGACAGAATCCTGTCCCCACCCACTCCCAGGGTGGGGAATGGCCCCATCCCCTGAGGCAGTTCCTCCCAAGGGTGGTGCAGAACTGGCAGAGGTGGCAGATCCAGGTTGGGTCCCAGTTGTGCTGGGGCCTGGTGCCACAGCCAAATGAGGTGGGACAGGCGGATCCCCTAGGATATGCCTTCCCAGACGTGCTATGGTGTTGAGGTTTTACAAATTATGTTGGTTAGTCATGAACAATACATTTCAAGATTAGTTATAACAGCATGCATGGGTGTTCCAATTAACCCCATAAAACAGATTTGGAACAGTTGCATAGCAAACAGAATACATGCAGGAATGGAACAACAATATGCATCATAGCAGCATGCCAGTAACATTGACGGCAACAGGCCACCAACAATGGTATTTGAACAAGGTATGTTAACATGCAAGCAATTGAAAATAAGAACGATAATATAACACAAGTCCCAACATTAGGTTTGGAGTAAAACATATCCATAGTATATGAATTATTGTACTGATCCAGATGAGGGGTGGGAGGGGGAGAGACAAAAAGTCTATTAGCATATGTTTATGCTTCTATTTTCCACAACAGTACTGCTCAATATTCTATGGGTCTGCCCTCACTTTATATCTACCTATGGCCCATAGCTACTGCAGCACAAACATACCTATTAAACTATCAGCCTGGAATAGTATGTGGCAAACTGTGACAACTCTGGGTACATGACTAGAGGGGACTCGTACATGTCAGGGGTACATATCTGGCACAGGAGGAGTCCCCTGACCTGCTGTTATGTGAGTGTGCTACTGACATATGTCAACTGGTTTCCTATCTGTGTCCAGGATTATTTGCAGCCGTGACAGTGTGATACTTGAGAGACATGTATCACGAACATACCTCTCAACCTCTTAGAGCATGAGATCTGGACAAAGCCATATATGAGAGTGGGGCAAAGGGCCATAAATATGGACAATTTTTAGATATTACAATGAAGTAAACTGTAATCCACAGGATAACCACTCCGTTGCAAAGTCAGTTATAAGCAAAAGTAATGTAAGATATATAATCACAGTGGAGTGACCATGAAACACAGAGTCTCTGAATCCTTTCAGCATGTACTATATATTTATTATAAAATGTATGAACAATTAAAACGGTGGGCGCTTTCGCATTTAAGCTTCATCAGACCTTAAAACGAACAGGCAAAGACACTTCATTTATAAAAATTCAAAAACACAACATCCAATCAAAAAATTAATTCAATTAAAGTGCTAATGAATTCTTAAAAACACAATGTACAATAAAAATAAAATGCAAGGAAAGAAGACATTTTTTAAAACTGGGTCTTAAATAAAAAAGAAAAACTTGTAGATGTGAATTTGTGAACACCTAACAAATACAACAATATAAGCATCTATATAAATATGTATATATAAATATGCATCAAACATAAACTGTTATTTCTGAATTCTTCTTTTCTTTAGCACGGGCTTAATGGAAGCCCTCTCATTGAGCCCACTACCCCTATCTGCTCTAAGAATGATAATCCAGTTCGTTTCTCTGTATTCTGTATGATTGCTGATCACCTCCTCTAATGATGGGTGTAATATTCTCAATAAACCTGAATATAAAAGAATGTGTATCACCAACTTGCATAATATGTTTAGAGAGTACATTGTGTTCAGATCTCTTCCTGATGTTGTACACATGTTCTCTGATCCTATCACGTAGGATCCTATTGGTCTTCCCAACATAGAATGAGCTACAAGTGACACATTCTGCAAGGTGGACCATGTTGGAGGTTCTACAATTGGCATTGGCATGAAACACAAAGTCCCTATGTAAGTCAGGGTGATAAAAAATACTGGAGATATTAATCAGGGAGCAAAAATTGCAACCAACACATGGTAGGGTAATTCCTACATCACTGTTCATATTACTATTGCTCCTTTCATAACAAAGTAACCTCTTTAAATTCTTTCTGTTTTTATAAAGAAACCTAGGTCTGTTACCTACGATCTCACTGATTTCTGTATCAACTTGTAAAATAGACCAATTCTCAGTGAAGACTTCAATCAACTGTTTATTATCCCTAGTATAAAAGAGGGGTATCCTAATATGACCATTATTCCCAATGGGATCTTGAGCCACCCTCCTCAAAGTCTCACCGATTGGTCCAAAATATGGGGCTGCAGAGCTCTCTCTCAGCCTCTCCAACTCTGACCAATTCTTGCTAATCTCGTCATGTCTATACCCTCTCTCCAATAATCTATCCTCTAGGTTCTTGATCTCAGTCTCAAAACCATCAGACGTGGGATTCAATCTGGATGCCCTCATGCCTTGACCTTTTATTAGATTCCGAAATACATATCCTGGGTGCATACTTGATCTAGATAAGAGTGCATTCCTATAGCATGTTTTACAGAAAATGCTAGTATTAATAAGGGAATCATGTAACTTCTCTACATAAGGGTCTAAAAACTCTATTCGTGTATAGGACCAGTTAACAGTAAATTTCAAACAACTAGTGAGACTATTCATCATCTGATGGAACTTGCATAACTCTTCATGGCTCCCTTGCCACAAGAGAAACAAATCATCGACAAACCGTCAATAGAACAGCACACTGGTCTGAAATTCATCCTTGTTGAATAATATAACATTTTCCCATTGTGCCAGGAACATATTGGCGTGTTTTTGAATATACAACTTGTCATTGAAGGTGAAAAGATTGTTCTCTAGGATAATCTCCAGAAAATAACAAACAAGGTCAATTTGTACTGAAGAAACTTTACTGTTAGCCTGGAGGTACTTATGTACATACTGTAGCCCTAAAACATTGGGAATCATTGTAAATAAAGATTGTACATCAAATGTCACAAACATCACATTCTTAAGGTCATGGATTCCTTTCACACAATCATACAGGTCTATTAGGAACTATTTAGAGTCTTTCAACACCACTTTGTTCAAATTAATAACTGGTCTCAAGTATTTCTCAAAGTAAATTGGCAAGGGCTCTGTGATCCATCCTCCACCTGCCACTATAGGTCTCATTGGTGGATCATATGGATGTTTATGTACTTTCGGTAGTCCTTGTACCAGAGGTACCAATGGATTGACCACTTTAAGAAAATTATATGTCTCCTCCGTAATAAGATTCCCAGTAAACACATCATCTAACATGTTCTGAACTGCTGAAATAATCTTGTGAACATCAGTGATGGCGATCTTGCTGTAATACTTATCATCACATAACATTCCTTCCATGGAATGTATATAGTATGTTCTATCCATAACGACAATAAGACCTCCCTTATCTGCTGGCCTTATAATAATGGAGGTGCTATTTTGTAAATCCCTCAGTGCTGCTCTCTCTCTGTAAGTTAAGTTGTACATAAACTTTCTATTGACACAGCTATTTTGATTGTCATAGAATCTATATATTTTCTCTTCTGTGAGTTTCATGTAAGCGTCTACTAGAGGGTGGTTAATAGGAACAAAATTACTCAGTTTCTTAAAATGTGGGCGGCAAGAACTGCTGTCTATCTGGCTATCCCCCTTTCTGGGGTTGCCATATTGTAAACGCAACATAACGTTCCTACAGAAAACTTTCAAATCCAAAATGGTATCAGACATTCTACTTCTACATATAGGAATGAAATTCAAACCCTTACACAACACCTCCCTCTCCTCAGGGGATATTTCTTGTGAGGAAATATTCAAAATCAATGACTTGCTGCCTTCCCCCACATCTTTTTCAGGGTTTGATTTGGATTGTATTCCCTTGAGAATTTGCGCTTCTGGTGCCCTCTACTCATGGATCTCGTCTGTCTCCCTCCTCTGTCTACCCTGACTGGTAAAGGGAAAGGGAGTTCACCTATATTCCCATTGCAGGACTTGTTCAACGTGTTGTCATTTAACCGAGTATCAAGTGTATTAGTTGTGTTTTTATTTTTATTCTTGGGTCTCACAACCCTATCACTTACTGAAGCAATACTATCAGCCTTCCTGTTATCAATGACCACATTAGGTTAAAGATTCCCCTCTCCTAATTGTAATGGACATGCACAAACATCTGTATTCATATCCGGTACTACACCAGATAAAGAAATTGGCACAACATTATTGTGTTCTCCTAATCATGTCTCGATAAAATTACCAGTATTCTCAATGAAATTAGTAATTTGTTCACCACATTTTTCATGCACACTAACTTTTTCAGAAACCGAGTCATTACAAACAGTAACAGCATGATTTATAGGCAAAACAGTTTCCTTGGCCACAGAAACCCTGCCGCCAGCGCGATTTGGAGACAAAACAGTTTCCCTGGCCACAGAAACCCTGCCGCCAGGGATGTCATCATTAGAATTAAAAGTTATATCATTATTCTGTCCCACAGAAGGCCACATAAAGAAATGGCCTGTTTTAAAATCATTAATGTCTCTCATAATTTTCGTCTTCTTCTGTTGTACTAGTTTACGTTCGAAAACAGCTACACCGTCCAACAAACTTTCGAACAAAGGACTCAGGGGAATATCTGTTACACAAAACCACTTGTTTTTTTTCAATGTCTCTCTTAACTTATCCTCTTCAGGACCAAAGAAATCAATCAATAAACGCATATACTTTGCGCTAACCTCTAGATTTAACTGCTGCCAACGGGTGAGCAATTCCAGATACTGTGAGCCCTGTGTGGGCATGTTGAACACACGCAGTCCTCGAGGTACAATCCTTTTCTCAAAGCACAATTCAAAATGATGATGTTGTGCTTGTAGCTTCTTCAATTTTAGGAAATCACACTCAACTCCTCCATACTCCTCTGTAGTTGTTCTAAATTGTCTGTTGCATTGCTGACATCATCACCCAGGCTGCCGGTTTCGAGTTGCCATAACAAACTCCTGTCTCTCAATAAATATTGAGAGAACCTTTCACAGAGTGTCGCCCCAGTTCTATCACTCTTACCAGGATTGTAATCCAATTCAATTGCCACTGATTGTTCTGTTGCCATGTCCCCGTGGAATAAGATAAAGAAACTGAATATAACAATGAAGTAAACCATAATACATAGGATAAACACTCCGTTGCACGAGTCAGTTATAAGCAAAAGTAATGTAAGATATATAATCACAGTGGAGCGACCATGAAACACAGAGTCTCTGAATCCTTTCAGCATGTACTATATATTTATTATAAAACGTATGAACAATTAAAACGGTGAGCGTTTTCGCATTTAAGCTTCATCAGACCTTAAAATGAACAGGCAAAGACACTTCATTTATAAAAATTCAAAAACACAACATCCAATCAAAAAATTAATTCAATTAAAGTGCTGATGGATTCTTAAAAACACAATGTACAATAAAATTAAAATGCAAGGAAAGAAGACATTTTTTAAAACTGGGTATTAAATAAAAAAGAAAAACTTGTAGATGTGAATTTGTGAACACCTAAATACAACAATATAAGCATCTATATTAAAAATTAAAAGAGGTTACTTTGTTATGAAAGGAGCAATAGTAATATGAACAGTGATGTAGGAATTACCCTACCATGTGGTGGTTGCAATTTTTGCTCCCTGATTAATACCTCCAGTATTTTTTATCACCTGACTTACATAGGGACTTTGTGTTTCATGCCAATGCCAATTGTAAAACTTCCAACGTGGTCTACCTAGTAGAATGTGTCACTTGTAGCTCATTCTATGTTGGGAAGACCAATAGGATCCTACGTGATATGATCAGAGAACATGTGTACAACATCAGGAAGAGATCTGAACACAATGCACTCTCTAAACACATTATGCAAGTTGGTGATACACATTCTTTTATATTCAGGGTTATTGAGAATATCACACCCACCAATAGAGGAGGTGATGTCAGCAATAATACAGAATACAGAGAAACAAACTGGATTATCATTCTTAGAACAGATAGGGATAGTGGGGTCAGTGAGAGGGCTTCCATTAAGCCCTTGCTAAAGAAAAGAAGAATTCAGAAATAACAGTTTATGTTTGATGCATATTTATATATACATATTTATATAGATGCTTATATTGTATTTCTTTGGTGTTCACAAATTCACATCTACAAGTTTTTCTTTTTTATTTAAGACCCAGTTTTAAAAAATGTCTTCTTTCCTTGCATTTTATTTTTATTGTACATTGTATTTTTAAGAATTCATTAGCACTTTAATTGAATTAATTTTTTGATTTGATGTGTTTTTGAATTTTTATAAATGAAGTGTCTTTGCCTGTTCGTTTTAAGGTCTGATGAAGCTTAAATGTGAAAGCGCTCACCGTTTTAATTGTTCATGTTGTTGTTGTTGTTGTTGTGCCTTTTGGCTTTTCCCGGTTAGGGGTCGCCACAGTGGAACTCCGGTCAGCTAATGATTGGCAGTAGATTTTTACGTGCCGAGTTGCCAGCCCTGACACACAACCTTCAACAAAGGTACGCCCATTCATGCATGTCTCCACACAGAAGACGCTTTAGCTGAGAATTGAACAGGACAACATCTTACTGTGAAGTGACAATGCTACCGCAGCACCACCACCGCAGTTGATAGTACATGCTGAAAGGATTCAGAGACTCTGTGTTTCATGGTCACTCCGCTGTGATTATATATCTTACATTACTTTTGCTTATAACTGACTCGTGCAATGGAGTGTTTATCCTGTGGATTATGGTTTACTTCATTGTTATATTCAGTTTATTTATCTTATTCCATGGGGACATGGCAACAGAACAATCAGTGGCAATTGAATTAGATTACAATCCTGGTAAGAGTGATAGAACTGGGGCAACACTCTGTGAAAGGTTCTCTCAATATTTATTGAAAGACAGGAGTTTGTTATGGCAACTCGATACCGGCAGCCTGGGTGATGATGTCAGCAATGCGACAGATGATTTAGAACAACTACAGAGGAGTATGGAGGAGATTGAGCGCGATTTCCTAAAATTAAAGAAGCTACAAGCAAAACGTCATCATTTCAAATTGTGCTTGGAGAAAAGGATTGTACCTCGAGGACTGTGTGTGTTCAACATGCCCACACAGGGCTCACAATATCCGGAATTGCTCACCTGTTGGCAGCAGTTAAATCTAGAGGTAAGCGCAAAGTATATGCGTTTATTGATTGATTTCTTTGGTCCTGAAGAGGATAAGTTAAGAGACATTGAAAGAAAGACACATGGTTTTGTGTAACAAATATTCTAAAGAGACTCTGAATCCTTTGTTCGAAAGTTTGTTGGACGGTGTAGCTGTTTTCAAACATAAACTAGTACAACAGAAGAAGACGAAAATTATGAGAAACATTAATGATTTTAAAACAGGCCACGTCTTTATGTGGCCTCGTGTGGGACAGAATAATGATAGAACTTTTAATTCTAATGATGATATCCCTGGCGGCAGGGTGTCTGTGGCCAGGGAAACTGTTTTGTCTCCAAATCGTGCTGGCGGCAGGGTTTCTGTGGCCAGGGAAACTGTTTTGCCTATAAATCGTGCTGTTAGTGTTTGTAATGACTCAGTTTCTGAAAAAGTTAGTGTGCATGAAAAATGTGGTGAACAAATTACTACTTTCATTGAGAATACTGGTAATTTTATAGAGACATGTTTAGGAGAACACAATAATGTCGTGCCAATTTCTTTATCTGGTGTAGTATCGGATATGAATACAGATGTTGGGACATGTCCATTACAATTAGGAGAGGGGAATCTTTAATCTAATGAGGTCATTGATAACAGGAAGGCTGATAGTATTGCTTCAGTAAGTGATAGTGTTGTGAGACCCAAGAATAAAAATAAAAACACAACTAATACACTTGATACTCGGTTAAATGACAACACGTTGAACAAGTCCTGCAATGGGAATATAGGTGAACTCCCTTTCCCTTTACCAGTCAGGGTAGACAGAGGAGGGAGACGGATGAGATCCATGAGCAGAGGGCGCCAGAAACGCAAATTCTCAGGGGAATAGAATCCAAATCAAACCCTGAAAAAGATGTGGGGGAAGGCAGCAAGTCATTGATTTTGAATATTTCCTCACAAGAAATATCCCCTGAGGAGAGGGAGGTGTTGTGTAAGGGTTTGAATTTCATTCCTACATTTAGAAGTAGAATGTCTGATACCATTTTGGATTTGAAAGTTTTCTGTAGGAACGTTATGCTGTGTTTACAGTATGGCAACCCCAGAAAGGGGGATAGCTAGATAGACAGCAGTTCTTGCCACCCACATTTTAAGAAACTGAGTAATTTTGTTCCTATTAACCACCCTCTAGTAGAAGCTTACATGAAACTCACAGAAGAGAACATATATAGATTCTATGACAATCAAAATAGCTGTGTCAATAGAAAGTTTATGTACAACTTAACTTACAGAGAGAGAGCAGCATTGAGGGATTTCCAAAATAACACCTCCATTATTATAAGGCCAGCAGATAAAGGAGGTCTTATTGTCGTTATTAATAGAACACACTATATACAGTCCATGGAGGGAATGTTATGTGATGATAAGTATTACAGCAAGATCGCCATCACTGATGTTCACAAGATTATTTCAGCAGTTCAGAACATGTTAGATGATGTGTTTACTGGGAATCTTATTACGGAGGAGACATATAATTTTTTAAAGTGGTCAATCCGTTGGTACCTCTGGTACAAGGACTACCGAAAGTAGATAAACATCCATATGATCCACCAATGAGACCTATAGTGGCAGGTGGAGGATGGATCACAGAGCCCTTATCAATTTATGTTGAGAAATACTTGAGACCAGTTATTAATTTGAACAAAGTGGTGTTGAAAGACTCTAAACAGTTCCTAGTGGACCTGTATGGATTGTGTGAAAGGTATCCATGACCTTAAGACTGTGATGTTTGTGACATTTGATGTACAACCTTTATTTACAATGATTCCCAGTGATTTAGGACTACAGTATGTACATGAGTACCTCCAGGCTAACAGTGAAGTTTCTTCAGTACAAATTGACCTTGTTTGTTATTTTCTGGAGATTATCCTAGAGAACAATCTTTTCACCTTCAATGACAAGTTGTATATTCAGAAACACGGCGTAGCTATGGGCACTTCATGTGCCAAGAGCTACGCCAATATGTTCCTGGCACAATGGGAAAATGTTATATTATTCAACAAGGATGAATTTTAGACCAGTGTGCTGTTCTATCGACGGTTTGTCGATTTGTTTCTCTTGTGGCAAGGGAGCCATGAAGAGTTATGCAAGTTCCATCAGATGATGAATAGTCTCACTAGTTGTTTGAAATTTACTGTTAACTGGTCTTATACATGAATAAAGTTTTTAGACCTTTATGTAGAGAAGTTACATGATTCCCTTATTAATACTGGCGTTTTCCGTAAAACATGCTATAGGAATGCACTCTTATCTAGATCAAGTATGCACCCAGGATATGTATTTCAGAATCTAATAAAAAGTCAAGGCATGAGGGCATCCAGATTGAATCCCACGTCTGATGGTTTTGAGACTGAGATCAAGAACCTAGAGGATAGATTATTGGAGAGACGGTATAGACATGACGAGATTAGCAAGAATTGGTCAGAGTTGGGGAGGCTGAGAGAGAGCTCTGCAGTCCATATTTTGGACCAATCTGTGAGACTTTGAGGAGGGTGTCTCAAGATCCCATTGGGAATAATGGTCATATTAGGATACCCCTCTTTTATACTGTGGATAATAAACAGTTGGTTGAAGTCTTCTCTGAGAATTGGTCTATTTTACAAGTTGATACAGAAATCAGTGAGATTGTAGATAACAGACCTAGGTTTCTTTATACAAAAATAGAAAGAATTTAAAGAGGTTACTTTATTATGAAAGGAGCAATAGTAATATGAACAGTGATGTAGGAATTACCCTACCATATGGTGGTTGCAATTTTTGCTCCCTGATTAATTCATCCAGTATTTTTTATCACCCTGACTTATATAGGGACTTTGTGTTTCATGCCAATGCCAATTGTAGAACTTCCAACATGGTCTACCTAGCAGAATGTGTAACTTGTAGCTCATTCTATGTTGGGAAGACCAATAGGATCCTACGTGATAGGATCAGAGAACATGTGTACAACATCAGGAAGAGATCTGAACACAATGCACTCTCTAAACATATTATGCAAGTTGGTGATAGACATTCTTTTATATTCAGGGTTATTGAGATTATCACACCCACCATTAGAGGAGGTGATGTTAGCAATCATACAGAATACAGAGAAACAAACTGGATTATCATTCTTAGAGCAGATAGGGGTAGTGGGCTCAATGACAGGGCTTCCATTAAGCCCTTGCTAAAGAAAAGAAGAATTCAGAAATAACAGTTTATGTTTGATGCATATTTATATAAACATATTTATATAGATGCTTATATTGTATTTGTTAGGTGTTCACAAATTCACATCTACAATTTTTTCTTTTTTATATAATACCCAGTTTTAAAAAATGTCTTCTTTCCTTGCATTTTATTTTTATTGTACATTGTGTTTTTAAGAATTCATTAGCACTTTAATTGAATTAATTTTTTGATTGGATGTTGTGTTTTTGAATTTGTATAAATAAAGTGTCTTTGCCTGTTCATTTTAAGGCCTGATGAAGCTTAAATGCGAAAGCGCTCACCGTTTAATTGTTCATACGTTTTATAATAAATACATAGTACATGCTGAAAGGATTCAGAGACTCTGTGTTTCATGGTTGCTCTTCTGTGATTATATATCTTACATTAATTTTTAGATAGTGCTCTTACAAACTTAGAAGGTCGATAGCATAACAGGTTTTGCATTTGCATGGGTTTTCTGAAGGATATGACTTTTGACACTTATATGTCTATCATTATTTTCTAACTTTAGTCTATAATGATTTGCCACTGATTTGCCATGACACCACTACTTTATGTAAAACAGACCAAAACCCTGAGACAATTATCTGAACATTCAGTGAATATCTGTAAAGTTGAGAGGTATGATTCAGGAAGAGTGCATATTGTATGTACCTATCCTGCTGTCATTTGTAGGCATGTGGTGTGACAATTGAACAGTTGTACACAGTTTATTAGTATACCCTTCATACAGCTACTAGCAACATTTCCTTACCTGTAAAACCTGTAGGGCAAATTTAGGTTAACACTATCTGACTGTTTTTACATTTATTCCTGATTCCTTGTATGTAGATTTGCACACATCTTAGTACCACTCCCTGGAGTCGAACCATGTCTGGGTGTGCAAAATTAACAGCTAAGCTATTTCTCATCACAATGAGCTACTTGGGAAGTGTTGTTCTTTGTTTTCCTGGTTTCTGCCTAATAGTCTCTTGGTTAGACAGTCTGAACTTGAAATCCTGTGATTCATGCATGACAGATAATTATTGTACTGTGCATTAATCCTTTGGATTACTACAATCCGGAAAGCAAAGTTTAACACAAAGCAATGCTGCATGGAACACAGTTTTATACTTTACACATTATTATTCAGGGTTCAGAGATTAGTGCAGTATATATATATGTCTACAACAACTTACCAGAATAAACACAACAGTTTTTTGTAAAGGGTCTTTACTTCACATCAATATTAGTCAGTCAAACTTTTATATTCATTCAGATCACGCAGTAAGAGTATACCTACTAGCAGTATGCAATATACTTCATCTTAGCTATTTGGACTATATACTGCAAAATAGATTTGTACTCACCAGCCTGTCATTGCAGCCTCAGTAGTCTGTCACAGTGGGCTTCAATGTTCACAACCCTCTCTGCTGCAGCTGTAGGGGAGAAAAACACACATTATGCATATCTGTCTATCACATTCTCAGGCTAGTATTTCCTACAAACTACTTGATAGTGATACTTGCACACTACCAGAGCATTCTGGGCCCATCCATTTTGGATCCACTGGTCCAAGGGATCCCTCTTCCTCTGCTTTAGGTCAGCATAGTGGTGCTGTACCTGCTCACCAGTCCTGGGGATCCCAGTAGCACTGATGAGGTCACATGCGAGATGGTCCCAGGCCTCTGCTTTGTATTGGGAGCCCTGGTACTGGCCCTGCAGCAGTCTCTCTTCATTTTTTTTACTAGGAGTCCAGCCATGACCCTGGACTTCCGAGGTCTCCAGTGTTGTGCCCAGAAGTGCACTCCCTCTCCAACGCCAGCTATTGTATCTGCACAGATGGACTATAACACATTATGGCTATATTCCCACCTGCTCCATTTAAATAGTGCTATATTCCTGCCCTTTGCTGTCATTGGACCATTTTAAAAAGGTTAAGCTCCACTAAGCAGTGCACAAATCCGCTAAGCTGGTTTTAACACTGCTTAAAGGAAAAGTTGTTGAGCACTGTTTAACTGTGTGCAAATCCACTTAGCTAAGCTATCTGCTTCTTAGCAATGGTTACACTTACTTAGCATAGCTGAGAATTACTAACCATTGCTCACTTTTAATTTTTTTAATATATCAGAGGAGTGCTTTCATTTATTAAGTGTATATCATATACTTTACATGACATCCCTCTATGTGCTTTCCTTACATTGGCAAGGGGTGTGACTATACTGTATGGGGCACTTGTGTGTACATGGGTAGTTTCACATGTTATATACACTCACACTTACACTGTATACCAGCTACAATACCCTGGTTGGCCAGAAACAGTTGCTACATAATTTAAGTTTACAAAAATAATTTTAACACTACTTTCCCATAGAAAAATAAGTTGCCTGCCTTGGTACTCAAATCATGAATACGTGCATGTAAAGCCAGGACTCTAACCACTCCACTATTTCAGCTTGGAAATTTCACCTGTATATTTGTATTTATCTCCTATGGGATGTTTAAGCTATGGTAAGAAGAGGGCCATAACGTGCACACCCGCTTAGCTACGCTTAAACATTCCTTAGCCTAGAAAAAAAGTATCTATTATTATTATATTATTACATTATATGTGTGTCCTGTGGTTGAGGACTGTAGTCATGAAATAATGGCATTCATTTGGCTTTCAGGCTTCTATTCTTCAGGGACTCCTGCTAATGCATATCCTACTTTCTATCAACCTTCAAAGTGTGTAAGGGCAATTTTTCAGATGTGTCCCTATTTTATTGTTTTTCGCTCATTATTTGTGCCTTTGTCCACATGCACTGCTGTCAGGGGAATATTGGCATACATTTGCTTTCAGACTTCTACCCTTCGTTAATTTATGCTAATGAATGACCTGTTTTCTATCAGCTTTCTAAGTTTAGTGGGCAATATGTGTGTTGTGTCCCTTTTGAGGGATTTATCCCCCATTATTTGTGCATTTGCACAAATTTCCTGCTTTAGCAGGTTGCGGAGGTGTTGTACGGCACTTTGGCAATACAGGGGGTGTGTCACAGAACCTGTCACACACCCCTTGTATTGCTTTCTTGATGCTGTGTTTATTTCAGTGTCTGCAGACACTGAAATACTGGCATAATATTAGAATAATTCTCTAATATTATGCCAGATCCTTTTAGAAAGTGCTGTACAGCACTTTCTGAGTGCAGAGGGCATGTTCAATGTCTGTGCACTACTTGAACATACCCCCTGTGCTTGTTCACAGTTCATGTCCATATAAGTTGAACAGCAGTGCACCTTCATGAATATGCAAGACGCACTACCATGCTATATGGACAAGAACCTCTCTGTGGAAAAATAGTGCTATTCTTGCACGGAGTTTATTGAATCCCAGGGGTTAAGTATTTATTTTTGGCATAATTTTTAAAAGTATTTAAAGTTTCTTTCTAGTGTGTGTTGTTATTTTGTAGAAGCCCTGATCAAAGCTGGATGAAAGCACTCAATTATTATGTGTGTGATTTTAATAAATGGTTGTTGGGTCATGATTAAATAGTACCTCCATGTTTTGGTGTGTAGCTCATTTATAACCACCCTTTTTCTGGTTTTTGTTAATACAAGGCTTTATGTTTATGATTAAGCCAGCTGTCTATGACATCTAAAATTTTGCCAACTCTGGAAGCTTCCTTAACAATTTGTGAAAATTTGTATTAGATTCTTTCTTCAATAATATTATTAATAATTGCTGATCTAGAAGATGATACATTCCAATCAACATCAGGGGCATTGAAGTCTCCTGCTGCAATTTCATACTTATTTGAGAAGCAACTATGGATGTATTTGCCTAGTTTAGTGACCAAATCATGTTTTATATAGGGGGTCTGTAAAGAATTGTGACATCTTAGTTTAATTTACATGAGGTACCCCTAACTGCCTCAGTTCTGGTGACTTCTCCACCCAAATAGAGAAGGAGGTAAATTTAAATAACACAAAAATAGACACTCTTTCCTTTCTTTTTTGATCTGAATACATGGTGACACATATATACTGAGATAGAAACTGGTTACTTGCTTGGGCTGAACTTAGTTTTGGTAATGAAAAAGATATCATAGTCCTCTCCAACAATTCTTTCCACCAACTCAGCCAGTTTGTTATTAAGACTTCTTGAAGCAGTTAAGAAACATTTAAGGGCAGTTTTTGGGTGCTTGATTTTTTTTTTTTGCTAGGGACAAGCCTAAAAAGATCTGGCCTTCTTCATAATTAAATTTCCTATCAGACGGTTTCCTTGATGGTTGTTATATAGATTGTCTTTGCATATGATAAATTTTTTTGATTTCAAGGTCTTTCCAAAGGAAGGTAACCTTCACTGAGTTAATTAGCAATTCTCTCCTAAAATATTTGATCAAAGTTCTGGCTTGAGTTTTCAATAAGCCTGTGAAACATGGCTAAGGGAAATATTACTGAAAGCCAGCAGAACTCCCACAGACTTCCTTAATGGGATTATGTCCCTTAAAAGATCAGTTAAGATGTCATTATTTGTTCTTCCTTCATCACTGTACCTGCAGCTACAATAATAGTGTTGTACGTTAGGTGGTTATTGCATAGCAGCTTTATGCTATCCCTAATGTCTGACAGTCTGGATCCCATCAGAAAGACACCAGAACTGTTGCATTTAATCCTAGTGAGGATATCCTTCAAGTCATTTAGCTTCAAACCACCTATTATTAATACTTGGTTGGGGGTTTTGTGATGTTATCAGGTAGATGGTTGTTAACAGTGCTTTCATCACCTGTATTATCACATTGCATTTTCACCAGTCCTTTTGATCTACTCCTAAAGCTCTTCTTTGTTTTTTCTTCTTGGCCTGAGTGTTTTGGCTTCACAAACCAGTTCAACAATATCACTCCAAAGCCTTTTGTTTTTTGATAGTGCCCTATTTTTACACAAGTTATTAAAAGGGCAACTGCTGGAGTCATTTGATTTACTAGATACAATGGAGGAGTGATACAAGTGAAATGCATTGTGCTGGTGGGGGGACTGCATTACCATAATTATGCTCCTGATTTTGCATTAAGGGCTTATTAAGGGAAGAGTAACCTTTGCTGCCATGGTCATTGTTTGTTAATACTTTCATAGGTTGACAGCCTTTCTGTTTCCCCCCCCCCAAGGGAGGTTAACCAAGTAGCATTAAATAAGTCTACTTGGATACAAATGTCATGTAACTCTATCTAAGAACTTACTAGGGTTTGGACAGCAGCACTTGTAATCACTAAAACATTGGTGTATAGACTGGCAATTTCACTCTTTTCTAAAGATAACTCTTGGGACTTAGGAGGTTAATCACTATTATACTTATAGCATATATAAGGGTTTGCCCCCAGAATACTGTCCTTCTACTATACAATTGTCATGAACTGCATTGTATTAAAAAAGGGCACTAAGACATTTAGGCAATGTCCATTTGATCCATTGTAAGTATAATTATTAGTTACAGATTAATGGTATTATGCTCTGCAAGCTTCTAGATTGTACAATGGACTCACTAAATCAGTACATGTATACAAAAGTAAAATGGGGTACTAATGCACTTCAAGGATTAACTTTTAGTTTATACATGAATATTATATAAAGAACATAACCAGTCTACACAGCCATAAGTATAGAAAACTTTAATAAAACGATCAGCAATAAAATAACAAATAAAACAGATAAGGGTTTCCATGACTTAAAACCTGTCGCTTCTTCAGATCAGTTCTTTGGTTGTTTGGTACCTGCTGATTTGGGATTTGTTTTTTTCTGTTTTATGAATATTATATATCTAATAAGCAACACAACCACTACTGGGGTTAAAGTTAGGGCAGGTACTTAGTTTTTCTCTTCAAAAGATGTATATTCTATCTCACTGCCCCACTACCCAACATCCCTAACATACAAAGATGTGAGAACACGTCTGTATCTCAGAGCCAACATGAGACATGGATGTTTGACTTATGTCTACTCATAGAGGGTCTACAGCTTTTCCAAATGGCTGCTGAGTGTTTGGCAGAAACCTTCAATGCACACCCACCCTGTGCTCTTTCTCTCAAGCTGGCTCAATGTGCAGAACCAAGCACCAAAAAGAAATGTCTTCTCTTGTCCTGATAAGGACAAGAGGGTGGACCTAAAATAAATTTAAATAAAAGTTGAGCAACTTGGGTTTTTGTGGCCATTTACTCTCCAGCCCAGTAAAGTGTTCCAGCAGTTTATATTCTCACATAGAAGGCATGCAGTTTATCCAGGTGGCTGCCCAATATTTGTTGGCAGCCTTCAATGGATACCCAACTGCTGCTGTCACTCAAATATGCTGATCAAGCAGAACCACACATCTCCACTTGTTCTGAGAAGGACAAGAGGCTGGACAAAAAAAGTTGAGAATCTTGGATTCATTTTGGTGCTTAAAATCCTGCTTGGTACAGTGTTCTAGTAACTTACTGCTGGGAGTCAGTGAGACACTAGACCTCTAGAAGCCACTGTGTTCTAGATGTTCTGAGATGTATTTTAGAATTTTTTTCCAGCCTTTTAATCCAGTGATAGTCTAAACAAAATTCATTACTAAGGGTAGAAGTTCACTCTTTTTTGTTGTTAAGTAAGGAATTAATTGTGTTCAGGGCTGAATGCTCAAGTTCCCAACAAAATGGGAAACAAATGCTTGTAAGAAGGCATAAATCATATATTAGAATACTGCCTGCCTCCATACTCTTGTTTTCTTACACTTAAATTTACTTTTCAAGTTTTTCCTGTGTCATTTCTATGCATGCCAACTGACCAAGGCTGCACGTTATGATATTCCAGTGTTCTTTACACAAATGCACACTATTCCTGAAAAGCAAGATTAGTGACTGCTTAAACTCTACAAACAAGAAAACTGTCACTTACTTTCGTCCACAGACAGACATTCCACACCTAGCAGTTATAGCCACTTTCTTGACAATATACACCTCAAACATTTGATTGTGATAAAAAATGCTGGCTACACTATGGGATTTCAGCTTTGTTTCACATAGATAGCAGCTGCAGGAAAGTATTCTCACTTGAATTATAAAGCACATTAGGGAAAACTCTCAGCTTTCCATCTCCAAATTGTTTAACACTGCATCTAATAATGTGGAACAAACAGGAAAAATGTGGAACACTTACTAACAATCTCAGCTAGGAAGCTCACCACATGCTTACAACGTAATACTTTATACTTACAAGCAATTCTTTTGATGAAATAGTATAGTTCGATATTATTCGCCCTGGAGTTCTGTTAAAAAATCTTAACAATAAAAGAGAATCAGACCTTTTCAATGTGGCATAGTGAAGGAATATGGAATTTTTAAGACTCGAACCAAGGATCGTTCCTTACAAACAGGTACAGCTGACGGATGCACATTAGTCCTGGAAAGTTTAATCAAAATTAGGGTTAGCCTTTTTCATCTGTATACAGAACCCTACCCCCCAGTTCCCAGTAATGATGACGCAGTGGTGCAATGGTTTGCATTGTTGCCTCACAGCAAGAGGTTTTTTGGTTTGATTCTCGGCTGTGCGGAGTCTACATGTCCTCCCTACATTCATGTGGGTTTCCTCTGGGTGCTCCAGTTTCCTCCCATAGTACAAAGACATGTGCCTTGAGCATTTCTCCTTGGGCCACTGCTGAAAATTGGCTCATTCCAAGTCGGACTTTCCCAGTAAACGAATGTTAAATAAATAAATAAAAATTACAGCCACTCTGTTGACCATGTATACCTCAAATCTTCAAATGCAACAAAAAATTATGGCCTCAGTAATTCGGAAACTTATTTCAACTCTGTTTCATATAGAATGCATCTAGCTCCTGTAATGTATTTCCACATGCTTCACACAAATACACATTGGTCCTTCAAAGCCATAGCTGCTGCCCATTATATCTTGTTACCTGCCAAGATTAAAAAAAATGCTTACCTACCACAATACAAACTGTGCAAGTGAGCTGCAATCCACCCACAGCACTGTTTACAGATGCTCTGATATTGCTGATTTTTGATTCTTGTGAATTTCTACTGTGGCTACTACACCTACTTCCATCTTTACAGCTTCCTGCTTTTTGACATTCCATTTATGATCCAGACAATCTATCGCAGAGCCCCAGACAACTTGACTGATTGTTTAGACTTTGGGTGTGACAAAGCAGAAAGCCATCTTATCCACAGAATGTCCTCTGCAGCAGTAGTCATTTTGAACAATGCAATGTGGTACTGACATCAGTCTACTTTACCAATCAATAAGCTCAGCAGTGGAGGCACCCCTGCAACTTTGAAAAAGTGTGCATCTGCACATAGTACATATGCCTGCTGATGCCCATCTCAGTGTTCCTTCCTAAAATAAAATTCCGAGTGTCATGCTAGGGAATGGAATCAGCTACAATGAAATAACTTCAGTTTTATTAATAAAACAATTAAGTGCTTTCATCCGGTTTATAGCATAGACTTCATTAGAATTAATTTTAAAGTCAAACCAAGTTAAAATAACCACCACATGACATCACATGTTATCCAAAAAACAGACATCTCAATAAGAAGTTCAATTAATCAAATACATTCCTTCTGGGCCACCCAATGAAACAACAATAAATAAATAAATGTTAAAATACAAATTTACAAAAACACCCTAAATAAGAGCATAAATACATAGGCCATCTAAAAAAAATGGTTAAAGCATCAAATTAAACTTCATAAGATCGGAGCTTCAATATACTGGCAACAGAAACATTTTTGTTTAACCCAGGATATGTATAGACATTTAATTTAATCTGCCATTTCAGTTTCTTAGCCTCAATTAAATCATGCCACATCCCCCAGGATTTCTTTTAACTGTGTCTATCCCCATAAAACCAAAACTATGTCCTGGAAAATTAATAACGTATTTTGAAAGAGAGTTATTTAAATTTTGCTTCCTGATATCAAGCATATGCTCATAGATGTGGCTCCTAAATCTCCTCTGTGTTTTGCCTTTATAAAAACATTTATATTGTTGACATGGTGCTAAATAAATAAAGCTTACAGAATTACAGTTACAGTGGGAAAGTGTTTTAACCAAGATGTTATTAATTTTCACTGCATTTTTTCCAACACATATTTGCATTCATTACAGAAATTGGATCTAAAGTTACCTGTTTTTTTACAGGTAGATGGTAGCATTAAATTGTTCCCCATTTCTAGGTACTTTTAAAAGCTTTTCCTTTTCTATACACCACACATGGTACTCTGCCTAGAATTTCCAAATATCCTTCAAAACAAGAAAAAATGTTCCAATTTTTTCTCAGTGTTTCATAAATATGAGCATGAAACATCATAAATGTAGTAACAAAAGAATGGGAAAATTATTTTTTATTGTTCACCTTGCCACTAAAAAAGAATCTACCTTTGTACCCTCCTCAAGACAAGACATAATAAAGATTTACATTAGCCCCCACGCCTTTTAGTAGGAACTTCAGTTCTAACTTTTTGAATCAAAGAATGGGGATAACCATGAGATTTAAATATATCCAGTAATGTTTGGGCTTCAGAATCAAAAGTGTCCTCTGGATGATTACTGTTACAATGTAGCAGGCTGTTAGAATGGGTTGGTTTCCTATAAATATTGCTTACCAGTACTACAAACATCCTTAGAAATTTCCACGTCCAAGTAGTTAATATGCATGAAACTATAAGAGAAAGTAAATTTTAAAAAAAGACGTTGTACTATTTAGGGGGCACACACCACCCCCATAGCTACACCCTTCTTTTGTAAACAATATTTACCACTAAAAAGACAAAATTATTTTTAAGAACCAGTTCCATGAGATTATCCAAAATATTAATCTCATTGTTTGTTAATTTAGTGGATTCAACTAAAAAATCCTTAAACCAGTCCAAACCTATTGAAATAATAATAGTATTCTGTTTTATTTAGTATATTCACTGTCTCTTCAAAAATGTTGCTAGCATGATTATTAGCTTGAATAAAAAGCTGCAAGAATGATATGAAATATAAAGGGTTAATTTAGAATAGTATAAAATGCTGAAAATTAGGAAGTAGTAAGTGTGCTGGCAAACATATATAGCTTAATTAGATATTGGCATCCATGTAAAGGAGTATGTTATTGAGAAACAGTCTATAAAAATAGCTGCGCAGATGACAGCTGGAAGGACATCAACGAAGTAAAGATATGTAACATCAAGCAAGATAAAGTAAGAACATCAAGTTTCAGATAGTGCTGGAACACCACATTTCAGATAATGCAAGACTGAGTTTCCTTGGACCACTGAACTTCAAGGACAAATCATAAATTAGAAGAACAAAGAAAAGTGTTATACAAAAGAAGACTGTAATACATCAGACTTCTTCTTCTTCTTTCGGCTTTTCCCGGTTAGGGGTCGCCACAGCGGATCACCTGTCCGCTTATGATTGGTAGTGGAGTTTTACAGTGTCGAGTTGCTAACCCGGCACCCAACCTTCCACAGAAGGCACACACACACACACACACACACACACACACACACACACACACACACACACACACACACACACACACACACACACACACACACACACACACACTCACACACACACACACTCACACACACACACTCACACACACACACTCACACACACTCACACCTAGGGCTAATTTAGAGTGTCCAATCCACCTGCAGCATGTCTTTGGGATGTGGGAGGAAACCGGATCACCTGGAGGAAACCCACGAGACCACAGGGAGGACATGTAGACTCCGCACAGAAGGCACTCCAGCCGAGGATCGAACCGGAGAACCTCTTGCTGTGAGGCGGCAATGCTAACCACTGCACCACCATGGCCATCCACTGTAATACATCAGACTGAGAAAAAAAATATATCAGACTTTGGTATAAATATGAGTGTGTATAAACAGGCAATCCGCGGTGGTGCAGCAGTAGCATTGTTGCCTCACAGCAAGAGGTTCTCCCGTTCGATTCTCGGCTGGAGTGTGGGGAGTGCCTTCTGTGTGGAGTCTGCATGTCCTCCCCGTGGTTGGGTGGGCGTTCGAAAGACATGCGTAAATGGGTGTGCCTTAGTTGAAGGTTGAACGTCGAGCTGGCACATCGGCGTTCGTGAAAATCTACTGCCAATCATTAGTGGACCGGAGTTCCGCTGTGGCGACCTCTAACCGGGAAAAGCCAAAAAGACAAACAACAACAACAACATGAGTGTGTATAAACAAACTTTGGGAATTTGCCATAGAGAGCTGACAGCATCTGTAGATCCAAAAGAAAAATGTAATAGTAAAACCGTACTAACTGAAGCAGTTTGTCTCAGTGTATTTATTGTACTTAGTACAATACAGTATTAAAGTAGTTGGTCATACTTAGAGTTAATATACTGTGGAATGCTTGCATGCAAATGCAAGTTACAGCAAGAAACCAACCGAAGACATGCGTATATAATTTTTCAGTGGCGAGCCACAGTCGATGGACCAAATGGTTTCTTTTTCTGACAACTACAACTTCTTTTTCATTTTATTAAGTTAGTACATCCAGTTGCAGTGCAAACATTTGCCTCCTTCTTATGCACAGTATCCAGTAGCAGAACAGTGCATCTCTGCAAGTTCCACAGGTCCTATACATTCACAGCTGAATCTGCCAGCTGTGTTTGACCACCTTTTGGGAGAATCAACGAAGGACTTTCCAAGCTTTCTCGATGGAAGACTTGATTACCTTCCACACAGAAACTGGTAATTCTCTTTTTGTTTCTCGTTCTACAGCATGGATGCCATAAAACAGAAAAGTGTAAAATGTAAAGCTACCTTTCAGGTAGATAGTAATGACAGTCCAGCACATGTATGGTCAGAATTTAAAAATTGGTATAAACAAAACTGTAGCACATGCAGTACTTTATTAGGTAATGTTGATGTCAATGCTTTGTGTAAATGGATTTTTACCTATGATTAGTACATGTCTAATGTCAAAACTTATAAGTACAGACCAGGGTGTGTGTTTTGTGACAGTGAAGATAAATCTATTTGTCTAGTGTGCCACAGAAAGGTTGTTACACAGGTTACATCCGGGGATAAGTCCCCTGAAATACAGCCCTTATCTTCTCCTCTGTATCCTGATCCAAATACACTTCTAGGTTCTCCTGTATGTACTGTTAAAACCCTTTTAAAAGACATTACTGATTTCAAATATAAGCTCTTACAAGACCCAGACATTGATTTGGTAACACCTTTTGTTACTTACTGTTCAGACTGGAGTTCAGCTTTATCACCAGACTCAGTCTAAACAAAAGTTAAATGAACATTTTAAAAATTTTCAAAGGGGTAGTCAGACAGAGTGGAATAATCTCAGTCAGTCTATGGCAACTTTGTTATCACAATGTTTGGGTAGCCTAGAGGGTCAGTTACAAGCACTTGAATGTAAACATAACACTCTCCAAGATTGAGGCTCGAGGTTTACATTGCTTACATAGGAATTACAGACAGAGCAGGACAAAACTGCACATTATGACACAATGCAACTTGAACTCCAACAGTGCAAACAGTAACTACAGATACTACAGAGAGAGGTAGAGAAAGGGCAAGCTAAGGATCAAAAGTATAAACAGATGCAGTATGATCTAGACAGACTCACAGAACAGCTCAGGACACTAGATGAAGAACTAAAGGTCTTACGAGACCATCTTAAAGAACTGGAAACTGCAGCAGGGGAAAATGTCAGGCAGCCCATAGAAATTATAGGGGCAGCAACACCAGCTGATTTGTATTAACAATCAAGAGTGTTACAGACCATCCCCAAATGGAATGATAAAAAGGTATATTTTACAACATGTTAACTTTTGAAGAATGGGTTAATTACATGGCAGGTGCAGATGCATGGAATGATTCTTTGACCAAATGTTTTTCGACATTTATTCCTAAGTGTTTTGAAACATTTATTCAGCTAAAAAACTATCCTCTTAACACTCAGCTGCAACGTGGATGTGAGCGTGACATAATATTTAAGGTGTTTACCTTAACGACACAAGGTGCAGGGCTTAATTCTCACATAGGGTAATTGGCTAGGCTTCCAATGGCCCAAAAAGGGCAGTTAGCCTAGTACTAACCTATGAACCTAAAAGAACGTATGGCAGCAGTGTTACAGGCATACACACAAGGACAACTGTTAACTACTTGATTGTTAGATCACTTCAATATTGTCATTTCAGACAAAATGCTCGAACAGGCAGATCACTTTCAGTTGGCGTATCAGGTAGTGTTTAATAAACCTGACAAAGATATGCAAGGTAAAGACACTCCAAAACAGCTTATTCGCTGCTTCTTAGAGCAAGTGAAGGGGGTTGCAGGTGACATTAAGTGTATCTATTAGGAAACTTCAAAGGATTTGCATGATTTAGTGCAAAAAGCAATGAGAGGCAAAATAATGTGTGATGATGGCAGTTTCTTTTCTCACCATGTCTTCACAGTAGATGAAGACATGGAACCTTTTGAAGTTGTAGAAGTTCATTCAAAAGGGTGAGATAGAAGCCAATGGACAGACCAAGGACAACAATGGCAGCAGAGAGTAGCTTCCTTACCTCCGGCTCCAAAGGGAGCCGAGGAACAAGGGGAAGAAAAAAAGGTTTTACAGTGTTTTTGCTGTAAGCAAACTGGTCATTTTAAAAAGGATTGTCCATATTACAGGAAATGGAGGGAAGCTCAGGAAAGAAAGGGTAAGTTTATTAAGCAAGTTACAGATGAAAACACGGGAAAGCAACAAGTAAAGGTGCAAAGGCCCTATAACCAGGGAAAGGATAATTATAAGATAAAACAAATGACACCACAGGGGGATATATGTCCGGTAGATTGTCCAGAAGATTTTCAGGCCCAAATACCTATTAATCCACAATATGCAGAAGGTTTAAAAGCAGAAGTTACAAAGTTTAAGTACGTAGATGACAGTGAAGGGGGTGACAATGAGGGTGAAGAGCAAGTAGTACAGTTATAGTTACGTGCAGCTGAAAAAGCATCAGATACAGATGACTGGGAAAATATACAACAGGGGTGTGCCCCCCTACCCAAGAAGTTTCTTTCCTGACATCTTTTACAAAGGGGCAGAATGGAAGGCCCCTAATTGGTATTTGGGTAGAGGGGACCCTATGGAAAAATGTATTATTGGATACGGGAGCAGCTGTTTCAGTTACTAGCCAACCACTCCCACCAGATCTTAAAAAAAAGAACATGCATTTCAGGTTTTAATGGCACTGGCTGCATAGCAGTGGGTAGTAAAAATGTGTTCATACAGTTTACACAAAATGATGCAGGCATACAGGGATCTTTTTTGATGCATCCTTCATGTGCAATGACCATTATATGTATGGATATTATGAACAAAATTGGTTTGGTCATAAATGTACCAAATGGCATAATATGGAAGGGCGCAGAAGGATCTTCATGCTGCACCATACAAATAGATGAGACACTGAAAAAACGCAAGAGGCGGTACATGCAGCCGCGCAGGATGCATGGCAGTCCTTACAGGCACAATTTCCGCTTCTGTGGTCACAAGGACTGACAGATTGTGGAAAACTAGAAATTCTGGTAGGGATAGGAAATAAACAGGATTTTATACCACCTTTCCAAAAGCAATACCCAATACCAAAAGAAGCAGAAGAAGACATGCAAAAGTGCATAGCAGATTGGGAAATGGCAGGTATAATAGTAAAATGTGAAAGTCCAACAAACTCACCCATCTGGCCAGTTAAGAAAAAAGATGGTATTTATAGGTTAGCCATAGATATGAGAAAAGTAAATCAATATGCTACCCCTGGGGACATGTAATCCCAGGAGTTCCTGAATTAAAAGCTAATATAAAACCACAAAACCAGTCATTCACAGTCATTGATTTGGCAAATGGAATTTTTGCCGTACCACTGAGAAAAAGAGATTGGCCCAAATTTGCCTTTACCTTTAACAATCAACAGTATCTTATGACACGGTTAATGCAAGGATTTCAAAATAGTCCAATAATTTTCCGCCAAACAGTAGGCAAAATTTTAAGTGGGTTAAAAGAAGACGGATCAGTGCTTCATTACATAGATGACATACTGGTACAGTCAAAACACTGCAGGAGGCAGGATTCAAGGTAAAAAGTGAAAAAATACAGTTTCTTTCACAAGAAGTCAATTTTTTAGGGACCATTATCAAGCCCATGGGGAGATCCCGATGTGCACAGTGAGTACAAGGTATCCTACAGATGGAAAAGTCCATGACCATTTCAGATTTACATAAATTCATTGGTATTATGAATTACAACAGAGAATTCATTGAGGATTATGCACAGAAGGCAGGACCTTTGTATAACATGCTGTCCATGCAAAAAAATAAGGGCACTCTGGAATGGGGTGTAGTAGAAGAACAGTCTTTTGGAGCTATGAAAGAGAAGTTGGCAAGGGCTTCAGAATTAATAGAACCAACTTCAAAGTTACCATCTGTCTTACAAGCGGCAGCAGGAAAAAACACACTATCAGTGGTATTATTACAAGAATGGCCACACGGGGGTGGGGTGGGGATAGGAGATCACAAAAGACTTTGAGACCAGTTACCTTTTATAGCCGAAAAATAACTCGGGTAGAAAAGGGATTTCACCCCTGTATTTAGCAATTATTGGCTATATATTGGGGAATCAAACAGACAGAGTATCTAACAGTCTTTTCATCCATAATAGTGCAGACACCGCATCATGCAGTGCAAGTAGTAGCAGACAGTTTCAAAATGAATATGAGAGAAAACACTATACCGGGTACCACACAATAACGTCTTTATTTAAACAAAGTAAAAAGGAGAGGTGAGCGCTTTGATGCAGTACTAGCTTTGAATAAATTGAAAACTGATTTTTTAAGAAGAGGATATCATATGGATGAAATAGATAGAACTATTTCTGATGCTTGGACACTCAGAGACTCTAAATGTAAAGCGTACTTTCAATCTTCTAATTCTATTACATCAGATAGCAGTAATTTGAGAAATACTACACAAAATAATAGCATTAGAGCGTTTTTTCAGTATGCTAGTAATGTTAATCAGTATACTAATATTATTAAACAACATTGGCACATTTTACATGAGATTCCTTGTTTACATTCTTTCATTGGTAATGCACCTAGTTTCAGTTTCAGAAATAATCTAACATTAAAACAACAATTGTGTAATAAAGATGTCAAAAAAACTACCTATAATTCCAGACGCAAAGGTACTTTTCCTTGTAGGTCTTGTACTGCTTGTACACATATTCATAGTACTACACCATATATTCATCCTGTTAGAAATTTTACACTATACTCTCATTCATATGCAGACTGTAAAACCACAGATGTTGTTTATTTTTGTTTCTGCCAAATATGTCATGCCTTCTATATAGGAAAAACAAATAGAAACTTAAAGGATAGAATATTGGAACACATAAGAGACATCAGAAATAACAAAACTACTAGTGCGCTTGCTCAACATGTTTTAAACACTGACCCTTCACACTCTTTCAAGTTCTTTGTTTTACAACATATACATAGAAATGTGAGGGGAGGAGATATAGAAAATTTTACAGAGAGCCGAGAACAAAGATGGATTATTAAGCTCAACGCTGATAGATATCCAGGCTTAAATGGTTGTACATCACTGGTTCCATTTCTTAAAGCTAGACGCCTTCAACACGAGTAATTTTTTGCATAAAATAAAAAAAAAAAAAAAAAAAAAAAAAAAATATATATATATATATATATATATATATATATATATATATATATATATACATATATTTCTTTCATTATATATTTTGTATTATGCATTTTTTATATATATTACATATATGCATTTTTATGAGATTATTTAATTGTTTTAAATTAGATATGCATAAATATGAATATACTATGCATTTTTATTTATATGCATTTTTTATATATATGCATTTTTAATGAGATTATTTAACTGTTTTAAATTAGATATGCATAAATATGAGCATACTTTACATTTTTGTGTATATATATTTTATATGTGTATTTTAAAATATTCTTGTCATATATGCCTTTAAATTTTCAAAAGTTGTATGATGTCACTAATTGGAAAAATTTTTTTTTTTTTTGACTGAGAGTGATATAAAACAAGCAGTTCAACAGTTAATTCTTTGTCTGATGAAGCAACGAAGGTTCTTGAAAGCTCACCTCTCCTTTTTACTTTGTTTAAATAAAGACGTTATTGTGTGGTACCCGGTATAGTGTTTTCTCTAATATACTTCTCTTTTTATATACTGGGTTTTACCTGTAAGCCATTTTGCTTTTCGTTTATTAGTTTCAAAATGAACAAGATTACTGATGGTATCAGTCAAGCAGTATTAGGTGAATGACTACTTTCAGTACAAAACAGATAACCATTCAAGCAGGAGAAAAATACTATTTGCCCAACTTGATGGGATATGAGGGAAAGCAGCATAACTGCATCGACAATCTGACAAAGCCAGAAAAATCCCCCATATCATCAGACTACAATCATTTTCTGCCCTCTGTTTTTGTAGACGGAGCCAGGTACTGGGAAAATGAATGGTGTGTGACAGGATTCGTTGTACTACCAGAAAAAGAAAGTTTGGGAGTTCCAGAGTTGGTGCAGCTCCCAGGTCACATGTCAGCTCAAAGGGCTGAATTAGAAGCAGTACTGTACATACTACAGAATTACAATCCTGTCAATATTTACTCTGACAGTGCAAATGTGGTAAACTCATTACGTTTACACATGACAGTTGGGGCTCGTAGAGGTTTTGTAGACAGTGCAGGAAAACCACTTAAACATGCCGAAGTTTTGCAAAATATATGGCAAATCATATGACAAAAAATGTATAAGGGCAATTCAGTATTTTAAAGGTAAAAGCCCACCAATAACCAACTTCAAAAGTGTTCAAATTAAATGCAAAAGCAGATGTCTTAGCCAAACAGGCAGCAAAGACAGGATGGCAGTTATATCCTGATTTAAAATCAGCAAAGCAATACAGCACATTAGTGTAGTAAATAAGGACAGGGATATCACTGAGTTAGTGCAGTAAATAAGGACAGGGATATCATTGAGTTAGTGCAGTATATAAGGACAGGGATATCACTGAGTTAGTGTAGTAAATAAGGACAGGGATATCACTGAGTTAGTGTAGTAAATAAGGACAGGGATATCACTGAGTTAGTGTAGTAAATAAGGACAGGGATATCACTGAGTTAGTGTAGTAAATAAGGACAGGGATATCACTGAGTTAGTGTAGTAAATAAGGACAGGGATATCACTGAGTTAGTGTAGTAAATAAGGACAGGGATATCACTGAGTTAGTGTAGTAAATAAGGACAGGGATATCACTGAGTTAGTGTAGTAAATAAGGACAGGGATATCACTGAGTTAGTGTAGTAAATAAGGACAGGGATATCACTGAGTTAGTGTAGTAAATAAGGACAGGGATATCACTGAGTTAGTGTAGTAAATAAGGACAGGGATATCACTGAGTTAGTGTAGTAAATAAGGACAGGGATATCACTGAGTTAGTGTAGTAAATAAGGACAGGGATATCACTGAGTTAGTGTAGTAAATAAGGACAGGGATATCACTGAGTTAGTGTAGTAAATAAGGACAGGGATATCACTGAGTTAGTGCAGTAAATAAGGACAGGGATATCACTGAGTTAGTGTAGTAAATAAGGACAGGGATATCACTGAGTTAGTGCAGTAAATAAGGACAGGGATATCACTGAGTTAGTGTAGTAAATAAGGACAGGGATATCACTGAGTTAGTGTAGTAAATAAGGACAGGGATATCACTGAGTTAGTGTAGTAAATAAGGACAGGGATATCACTGAGTTAGTGTAGTAAATAAGGACAGGGATATCACTGAGTTAGTGTAGTAAATAAGGACAGGGATATCACTGAGTTAGTGTAGTAAATAAGGACAGGGATATCACTGAGTTAGTGTAGTAAATAAGGACAGGGATATCACTGAGTTAGTGTAGTAAATAAGGACAGGGATATCACTGAGTTAGTGTAGTAAATAAGGACAGGGATATCACTGAGTTAGTGTAGTAAATAAGGACAGGGATATCACTGAGTTAGTGTAGTAAATAAGGACAGGGATATCACTGAGTTAGTGTAGTAAATAAGGACAGGGATATCACTGAGTTAGTGTAGTAAATAAGGACAGGGATATCACTGAGTTAGTGTAGTAAATAAGGACAGGGATATCACTGAGTTAGTGTAGTAAATAAGGACAGGGATATCACTGAGTTAGTGTAGTAAATAAGGACAGGGATATCACTGAGTTAGTGTAGTAAATAAGGACAGGGATATCACTGAGTTAGTGTAGTAAATAAGGACAGGGATATCACTGAGTTAGTGTAGTAAATAAGGACAGGGATATCACTGAGTTAGTGTAGTAAATAAGGACAGGGATATCACTGAGTTAGTGTAGTAAATAAGGACAGGGATATCACTGAGTTAGTGTAGTAAATAAGGACAGGGATATCACTGAGTTAGTGTAGTAAATAAGGACAGGGATATCACTGAGTTAGTGTAGTAAATAAGGACAGGGATATCACTGAGTTAGTGTAGTAAATAAGGACAGGGATATCACTGAGTTAGTGTAGTAAATAAGGACAGGGATATCACTGAGTTAGTGTAGTAAATAAGGACAGGGATATCACTGAGTTAGTGTAGTAAATAAGGACAGGGATATCACTGAGTTAGTGTAGTAAATAAGGACAGGGATATCACTGAGTTAGTGTAGTAAATAAGGACAGGGATATCACTGAGTTAGTGTAGTAAATAAGGACAGGGATATCACTGAGTTAGTGTAGTAAATAAGGACAGGGATATCACTGAGTTAGTGTAGTAAATAAGGACAGGGATATCACTGAGTTAGTGCAGTAAATAAGGACAGGGATATCACTGAGTTAGTGTAGTAAATAAGGACAGGGATATCACTGAGTTAGTGTAGTAAATAAGGACAGGGATATCACTGAGTTAGTGTAGTAAATAAGGACAGGGATATCACTGAGTTAGTGTAGTAAATAAGGACAGGGATATCACTGAGTTAGTGTAGTAAATAAGGACAGGGATATCACTGAGTTAGTGTAGTAAATAAGGACAGGGATATCACTGAGTTAGTGTAGTAAATAAGGACAGGGATATCACTGAGTTAGTGTAGTAAATAAGGACAGGGATATCACTGAGTTAGTGTAGTAAATAAGGACAGGGATATCACTGAGTTAGTGTAGTAAATAAGGACAGGGATATCACTGAGTTAGTGTAGTAAATAAGGACAGGGATATCACTGAGTTAGTGTAGTAAATAAGGACAGGGATATCACTGAGTTAGTGTAGTAAATAAGGACAGGGATATCACTGAGTTAGTGTAGTAAATAAGGACAGGGATATCACTGAGTTAGTGTAGTAAATAAGGACAGGGATATCACTGAGTTAGTGTAGTAAATAAGGACAGGGATATCACTGAGTTAGTGTAGTAAATAAGGACAGGGATATCACTGAGTTAGTGTAGTAAATAAGGACAGGGATATCACTGAGTTAGTGTAGTAAATAAGGACAGGGATATCACTGAGTTAGTGTAGTAAATAAGGACAGGGATATCACTGAGTTAGTGTAGTAAATAAGGACAGGGATATCACTGAGTTAGTGTAGTAAATAAGGACAGGGATATCACTGAGTTAGTGTAGTAAATAAGGACAGGGATATCACTGAGTTAGTGTAGTAAATAAGGACAGGGATATCACTGAGTTAGTGTAGTAAATAAGGACAGGGATATCACTGAGTTAGTGCAGTAAATAAGGACAGGGATATCACTGAGTTAGTGTAGTAAATAAGGACAGGGATATCACTGAGTTAGTGTAGTAAATAAGGACAGGGATATCACTGAGTTAGTGTAGTAAATAAGGACAGGGATATCACTGAGTTAGTGCAGTAAATAAGGACAGGGATATCACTGAGTTAGTGTAGTAAATAAGGACAGGGATATCACTGAGTTAGTGTAGTAAATAAGGACAGGGATATCACTGAGTTAGTGTAGTAAATAAGGACAGGGATATCACTGAGTTAGTGTAGTAAATAAGGACAGGGATATCACTGAGTTAGTGTAGTAAATAAGGACAGGGATATCACTGAGTTAGTGTAGTAAATAAGGACAGGGATATCACTGAGTTAGTGTAGTAAATAAGGACAGGGATATCACTGAGTTAGTGCAGTAAATAAGGACAGGGATATCACTGAGTTAGTGCAGTAAATAAGGACAGGGATATCACTGAGTTAGTGCAGTAAATAAGGACAGGGATATCACTGAGTTAGTGTAGTAAATAAGGACAGGGATATCACTGAGTTAGTGTAGTAAATAAGGACAGGGATATCACTGAGTTAGTGTAGTAAATAAGGACAGGGATATCACTGAGTTAGTGTAGTAAATAAGGACAGGGATATCACTGAGTTAGTGCAGTAAATAAGGACAGGGATATCACTGAGTTAGTGTAGTAAATAAGGACAGGGATATCACTGAGTTAGTGTAGTAAATAAGGACAGGGATATCACTGAGTTAGTGTAGTAAATAAGGACAGGGATATCACTGAGTTAGTGTAGTAAATAAGGACAGGGATATCACTGAGTTAGTGTAGTAAATAAGGACAGGGATATCACTGAGTTAGTGCAGTAAATAAGGACAGGGATATCACTGAGTTAGTGTAGTAAATAAGGACAGGGATATCACTGAGTTAGTGCAGTAAATAAGGACAGGGATATCACTGAGTTAGTGTAGTAAATAAGGACAGGGATATCACTGAGTTAGTGTAGTAAATAAGGACAGGGATATCACTGAGTTAGTGTAGTAAATAAGGACAGGGATATCACTGAGTTAGTGTAGTAAATAAGGACAGGGATATCACTGAGTTAGTGTAGTAAATAAGGACAGGGATATCACTGAGTTAGTGTAGTAAATAAGGACAGGGATATCACTGAGTTAGTGCAGTAAATAAGGACAGGGATATCACTGAGTTAGTGTAGTAAATAAGGACAGGGATATCACTGAGTTAGTGTAGTAAATAAGGACAGGGATATCACTGAGTTAGTGTAGTAAATAAGGACAGGGATATCACTGAGTTAGTGTAGTAAATAAGGACAGGGATATCACTGAGTTAGTGTAGTAAATAAGGACAGGGATATCACTGAGTTAGTGTAGTAAATAAGGACAGGGATATCACTGAGTTAGTGTAGTAAATAAGGACAGGGATATCACTGAGTTAGTGTAGTAAATAAGGACAGGGATATCACTGAGTTAGTGCAGTAAATAAGGACAGGGATATCACTGAGTTAGTGTAGTAAATAAGGACAGGGATATCACTGAGTTAGTGCAGTAAATAAGGACAGGGATATCACTGAGTTAGTGTAGTAAATAAGGACAGGGATATCACTGAGTTAGTGTAGTAAATAAGGACAGGGATATCACTGAGTTAGTGTAGTAAATAAGGACAGGGATATCACTGAGTTAGTGTAGTAAATAAGGACAGGGATATCACTGAGTTAGTGTAGTAAATAAGGACAGGGATATCACTGAGTTAGTGTAGTAAATAAGGACAGGGATATCACTGAGTTAGTGTAGTAAATAAGGACAGGGATATCACTGAGTTAGTGTAGTAAATAAGGACAGGGATATCACTGAGTTAGTGCAGTAAATAAGGACAGGGATATCACTGAGTTAGTGTAGTAAATAAGGACAGGGATATCACTGAGTTAGTGTAGTAAATAAGGACAGGGATATCACTGAGTTAGTGTAGTAAATAAGGACAGGGATATCACTGAGTTAGTGCAGTAAATAAGGACAGGGATATCACTGAGTTAGTGTAGTAAATAAGGACAGGGATATCACTGAGTTAGTGTAGTAAATAAGGACAGGGATATCACTGAGTTAGTGTAGTAAATAAGGACAGGGATATCACTGAGTTAGTGTAGTAAATAAGGACAGGGATATCACTGAGTTAGTGTAGTAAATAAGGACAGGGATATCACTGAGTTAGTGCAGTAAATAAGGACAGGGATATCACTGAGTTAGTGTAGTAAATAAGGACAGGGATATCACTGAGTTAGTGTAGTAAATAAGGACAGGGATATCACTGAGTTAGTGTAGTAAATAAGGACAGGGATATCACTGAGTTAGTGTAGTAAATAAGGACAGGGATATCACTGAGTTAGTGTAGTAAATAAGGACAGGGATATCACTGAGTTAGTGCAGTAAATAAGGACAGGGATATCACTGAGTTAGTGTAGTAAATAAGGACAGGGATATCACTGAGTTAGTGTAGTAAATAAGGACAGGGATATCACTGAGTTAGTGTAGTAAATAAGGACAGGGATATCACTGAGTTAGTGTAGTAAATAAGGACAGGGATATCACTGAGTTAGTGTAGTAAATAAGGACAGGGATATCACTGAGTTAGTGTAGTAAATAAGGACAGGGATATCACTGAGTTAGTGTAGTAAATAAGGACAGGGATATCACTGAGTTAGTGTAGTAAATAAGGACAGGGATATCACTGAGTTAGTGTAGTAAATAAGGACAGGGATATCACTGAGTTAGTGTAGTAAATAAGGACAGGGATATCACTGAGTTAGTGTAGTAAATAAGGACAGGGATATCACTGAGTTAGTGTAGTAAATAAGGACAGGGATATCACTGAGTTAGTGTAGTAAATAAGGACAGGGATATCACTGAGTAAGGACAGGGATATCACTGAGTTAGTGTAGTAAATAAGGACAGGGATATCACTGAGTTAGTGTAGTAAATAAGGACAGGGATATCACTGAGTTAGTGTAGTAAATAAGGACAGGGATATCACTGAGTTAGTGTAGTAAATAAGGACAGGGATATCACTGAGTTAGTGTAGTAAATAAGGACAGGGATATCACTGAGTTAGTGTAGTAAATAAGGACAGGGATATCACTGAGTTAGTGTAGTAAATAAGGACAGGGATATCACTGAGTTAGTGTAGTAAATAAGGACAGGGATATCACTGAGTTAGTGTAGTAAATAAGGACAGGGATATCACTGAGTTAGTGCAGTAAATAAGGACAGGGATATCACTGAGTTAGTGTAGTAAATAAGGACAGGGATATCACTGAGTTAGTGCAGTAAATAAGGACAGGGATATCACTGAGTTAGTGCAGTAAATAAGGACAGGGATATCACTGAGTTAGTGTAGTAAATAAGGACAGGGATATCACTGAGTTAGTGTAGTAAATAAGGACAGGGATATCACTGAGTTAGTGCAGTAAATAAGGACAGGGATATCACTGAGTTAGTGCAGTAAATAAGGACAGGGATATCACTGAGTTAGTGCAGTAAATAAGGACAGGGATATCACTGAGTTAGTGTAGTAAATAAGGACAGGGATATCACTGAGTTAGTGTAGTAAATAAGGACAGGGATATCACTGAGTTAGTGCAGTAAATAAGGACAGGGATATCACTGAGTTAGTGCAGTAAATAAGGACAGGGATATCACTGAGTTAGTGCAGTAAATAAGGACAGGGATATCACTGAGTTAGTGTAGTAAATAAGGACAGGGATATCACTGAGTTAGTGTAGTAAATAAGGACAGGGATATCACTGAGTTAGTGTAGTAAATAAGGACAGGGATATCACTGAGTTAGTGTAGTAAATAAGGACAGGGATATCACTGAGTTAGTGTAGTAAATAAGGACAGGGATATCACTGAGTTAGTGTAGTAAATAAGGACAGGGATATCACTGAGTTAGTGTAGTAAATAAGGACAGGGATATCACTGAGTTAGTGTAGTAAATAAGGACAGGGATATCACTGAGTTAGTGTAGTAAATAAGGACAGGGATATCACTGAGTTAGTGTAGTAAATAAGGACAGGGATATCACTGAGTTAGTGTAGTAAATAAGGACAGGGATATCACTGAGTTAGTGTAGTAAATAAGGACAGGGATATCACTGAGTTAGTGTAGTAAATAAGGACAGGGATATCACTGAGTTAGTGTAGTAAATAAGGACAGGGATATCACTGAGTTAGTGTAGTAAATAAGGACAGGGATATCACTGAGTTAGTGTAGTAAATAAGGACAGGGATATCACTGAGTTAGTGTAGTAAATAACGACAGGGATATCACTGAGTTAGTGAAGTAAATAAGGAGCAGGATATCACAGAGTTAGTGTAGTAAATAATGAAAGGGATATTACTGAGTTAGTGTAGTAAATAAGGACAGGGATATCACTGAGTTAGTGTAGTAAATAAGGACAGGGATATCACTGAGTTAGTGCAGTAAATAAGGACAGGGATATCACTGAGTTAGTGTAGTAAATAAGGACAGGGATATCACTGAGTTAGTGTAGTAAATAAGGACAGGGATATCACTGAGTTAGTGTAGTAAATAAGGACAGGGATATCACTGAGTTAGTGTAGTAAATAAGGACAGGGATATCACTGAGTTAGTGTAGTAAATAAGGACAGGGATATCACTGAGTTAGTGTAGTAAATAAGGACAGGGATATCACTGAGTTAGTGTAGTAAATAAGGACAGGGATATCACTGAGTTAGTGTAGTAAATAAGGACAGGGATATCACTGAGTTAGTGCAGTAAATAAGGACAGGGATATCACTGAGTTAGTGTAGTAAATAAGGACAGGGATATCACTGAGTTAGTGCAGTAAATAAGGACAGGGATATCACTGAGTTAGTGCAGTAAATAAGGACAGGGATATCACTGAGTTAGTGCAGTAAATAAGGACAGGGATATCACTGAGTTAGTGCAGTAAATAAGGACAGGGATATCACTGAGTTAGTGTAGTAAATAAGGACAGGGATATCACTGAGTTAGTGCAGTAAATAAGGACAGGGATATCACTGAGTTAGTGTAGTAAATAAGGACAGGGATATCACTGAGTTAGTGCAGTAAATAAGGACAGGGATATCACTGAGTTAGTGCAGTAAATAAGGACAGGGATATCACTGAGTTAGTGCAGTAAATAAGGACAGGGATATCACTGAGTTAGTGCAGTAAATAAGGACAGGGATATCACTGAGTTAGTGTAGTAAATAAGGACAGGGATATCACTGAGTTAGTGCAGTAAATAAGGACAGGGATATCACTGAGTTAGTGCAGTAAATAAGGACAGGGATATCACTGAGTTAGTGTAGTAAATAAGGACAGGGATATCACTGAGTTAGTGTAGTAAATAAGGACAGGGATATCACTGAGTTAGTGCAGTAAATAAGGACAGGGATATCACTGAGTTAGTGTAGTAAATAAGGACAGGGATATCACTGAGTTAGTGCAGTAAATAAGGACAGGGATATCACTGAGTTAGTGTAGTAAATAAGGACAGGGATATCACTGAGTTAGTGCAGTAAATAAGGACAGGGATATCACTGAGTTCATGTAGTATATAAGGACAGGGATATCACTGAGTTAGTGTAGTAAATAAGGACAGGGATATCACTGAGTTAGTGCAGTAAATAAGGACAGGGATATCACTGAGTTAGTGTAGTAAATAAGGACAGGGATATCACTGAGTTAGTGTAGTAAATAAGGACAGGGATATCACTCAGTGTAGTAAATAAGGACAGGGATATCACTGAGTTAGTGTAGTAAATAAGGACAGGGATATCACTCACTTAGTATAGTAAATAAGGACAGGGATATCACTGAGTTAGTGCAGTAAATAAGGACAGGGATATCACTGAGTTTGTGTAGTAAATAAGGACAGGGATATCACTGAGTTAGTGCAGTAAATAAGGACAGGGATATCAATGAATGGTAGATGTATGTTTTTATCTATTGTATATAACTCTTACTGTATTATATCTTTTCTAGCTCTCTTAAACTTTACTCTGTTTAACTTTAACATTTCTCTAGTATTTTTATGTCAAGAATGTATTAACTACCTGTTTTTATTTTTGATTTTTAATCCTTTTTTTTCACCATGTAACAATATTTTATACTTTGTATATCTGTGTGGAGCTTTTCTCCCCGGGCCTCTACTGAAAATGGAAATATATCCAGCTAGACTAGCCCGGTCAACAAATGTAAAATAAAAAATAAAAAATGAGTTAGTGCAGTAAATAAGGACAGGGATATCACTGAGGATTTAGTCCAAATTCAGAGGCAACAAGGTTTAGAAGAGGAGACTAGTCAATGTATGATTGAAGGGGTCCCACCTAGAGGATTCTGGGTTTATCTCACTACAAAAGGATTAAAATTACCTTATGTGCCATATCAACTAGCAAAACAGTAAGTAAAATACATCATCAAGTGCTAGGACATGTAGGTAGTGAAAGGTTATGGCCAGTGGTCAAAGAAAAGTATTGGAATCCAGCTTTAAAAAAGCTGTGTAGGATAGTTTTAGAAGAGTGCTTAATCTGTTAATGCCAAAAGTAAAAAGCCTCAGTTACACAGGGTCATACCAGCAGATGGATCATAGTATGCGTTTCAAATAGACTATGCAGGACCATTACCACAGGCAAAAGGAGGGTATCGCTACTTGTTAATAGTAGTAGATGTATTTTCAAAATGGCTAGAAGCAATTCCTACCAAAAAGGCAACTACTAAAGCAACTGCAGAAGCCTATGGAAAAACATTTTTTTGCAATTGGGGATGGCCACGGGTTATTGTGTCTGATAACGGGCCACAATTTGTCAGTGAGTTAATCAAATAAATGTGTAATTTGTTAGGAATACAACAAATATTTAATGTACCCTACCATCCACAGCCCAGTGGAATAGCTGAAAGAATGAACAGAACCATTAAAGAAAGACTAAAAGGCATGCTTAGAAAAGGGATGGGATTGGGTGCAACATTTGCCATTAATTTTGTTAGGGGTAAAAGCTACCCCAAACAGCAAGACAGGGATTTCACCATTTGAAATCATGACAGGCAGGAGAATGCCCACATAACTACCTTTTGATCCAGAGATTCGTCATAACAGACCTTTGTTAGAGGTAGCACAACATCAAAAATGGTTAAAAGACATCACAGAGCAGTGTGATTACTTGGCAAGGGAGCAAGTGTTCCATTTATGGAAAAAGGTTCCCATAACGCCACAGAAACAACACCTTCCCTCTGGAACAAAGGTATTAATTAAAACTTTTCAGACGGACGGTCCATGGGATAGCAATTGGCGAGGACGTTTTGAAGTAATGGAACAAATTGGGCCTTTGGTCTATAAGGTCAAACAAAGCAAGAAAAACAAGATCTCGCTAGTTCACAGGGATCAAATGAGAGTCTTTGTTTGTAGTGATCAGCAGCAAAATGCATCACTTTTAAAAGGAGGGGGAGCAGATGCTCAATAAAGTTTATGTTTCTGTTTTTCAGAAACAACATACAAGACTGAATGCCAAGCGTTGTGCAAAGTTTGTTGAAAGTACTCCCAAAAAGGTTGTTAGGACAAACAAGTTTTGATAAACATGAAAAACGTGATTGTTAAGTATTGTGCTCAGTGGACTCCTTTTGGTAGAATGCCAAACAGAGGGAATCAAGGTTGTTTATTACAACATTTCACAAATAACACTAAGTTGGGAAAATGCTACATAAAACAGAACACAAGACAATTTCAGTTGTAAAATGCAAAGTGTATCTTTGGAAGCATAACAGTTAACGCTAATATAATGGCATGGAGCACCTAAACAGGGTCAGGCATACATAAAAGTAGAAAACGAGTCAAAGACTGACATAAACATTTCAGTAAACAGCTCAGTCTCTATTAGATGCTGTACATTACCCCCTGAAGATGTAACAATTATGACAAGAGAAGACATCATACAAAAAATGTCACAATGTGTTGACAATAACACAAAGATAAAATAAATTCAACAGGGGAAGAAACAGGTATGATTTCTACCAATACTCTGTTTATTTGTATAAACAACACAGTAATACAAGGAAAAAGATCATGGGTCGGAATACTTACCATTTTGGGTAATAAGCCAGTACTTCATACAGATCAAGTGGTAAAAATAGCATCCACTTGTACCATGATAGGACAGCAATACCAAAAAACGATATTGCATTTCAACATCACATTTCCAAGTTGTAAACAAACCGAATGCAGATTTAAAAGAGCCTGGTATAACACACTTTTAGGGAGAGTAGGAGCAGGAGTAGGAACCCTAAATGCTGTGGATATTGAAATTTTGCAAAATAAACTGAAATTACTAGGACAAGACATATCACAAATCATACATTTGCAAGCCCAATGGAATCCTACCATTTGGTATGTACATAAACAAAACGTACGGTATCAAGAGGGTTTTTTAAATCATTACAATGAATCATTAATAAACAGATTGCAATTTGACACCAGTGTATCTATATTTGCAGATTGGACAAAATGTACTTTACAGTCATTGTATGTTAAAATGCAGCAAAATGAGTTACCGACAAAGCTGATGTTAAAAAATGAGTACATGTGACGACAACTATTCAGCAGGTGGATTCCATCCACTAGCTGGGTAAGACTGTTCACTGAACAGACTCAGTGTGAGTACAATTATTGTACTGGAAAGCTTATGTATTATAATGTAACAAAACAAATAGTAATGTGTCAGTTCATGGTATTACCCATAATATTGTTGTCTACTTATAACGGTACTGAACTTTGGTTACCTCAACTTGAAGGGAATTACATATATATGGATAACAAAATGCACATGTTAAAACATTGTACAGAAACTATGAATGGTCTCATATGTGGGCAGCACTCTCCCATCTATGAACCATGTTTTTTACAACATTCTGTAAATATGTGCAAATGGACAATATTGCCTTCAAACTTCAAAATGTTTGTTGAGGTGGCACCACAATTTATACCTGTGGTTTCAAATAAGCCAGTGTTAAAATACAAGCAAACACCCTTTGTGGGATGTATCGGTAATATCATGCATTTAACCTGGGAAAATGAGACTTATGTGTTTTCTACCAGTACTAAAAAAATGGCAAAATTTCAGTGGAAATATGAAATTATTCAGTTTCCTAACAGTGCCTTGTCTTTAGACAAGTAAAGAAAAATAATACAAGACACAGACAATCTTAATGCTTACTTGGATTATTGTAACTGCAGCATATTACGGCATGAAGTAAATAGTATAATAGTAAAAGACAAACTGGTAAAGTTGGTTGAAAAAATGGAAGCTGACACTGCTCATAATTGGTGAGACATATTCACAGGGTGGTCATCATCTGGAACCAAATTGTTAAATTGGTTAATACATCCAGTGTTAGTAGTTTTGGGGGTCATAATAATAATGACAGCTTGGAATTGTTTACTATGCTGCATGTTGCGGAGTTGCAATAACTCAGCAAATCATGATTGTAAACATAAATAAAGTGGTAAATACTGTAAATAACGATGCTGACAAAACAGATGCAGTCTTTTCTTTAACTGAAGTTTAGTCCGTTCCTCAAAAATACAATAAGGGGGAACTGAAAGAATAACAGTATTCTGTTTTATTTAGTATATTCACTGTCTTTTCAAAACTGTTGCTAGCATGATTATTAGCTTGAATAAAAAGCTTCAAGAACGATATGAAATATAAAGGGTTAATTTAGAATAGTATAAAATGCTGAAAATTAGGAAGTAGTAAGTGTGCTGACAAACATATATAACTTAATTAGATATTGACATCCATGTAAAGGAGTATGTTACTGAGAAACAAAGCCTGTAAAAATAGCTGCGCAGATGGCAGCTGAAAGGACATCAATGAAGTAAAGAGATGTAGCATCAAACAAGATAAAGTTACAACATTAAGTTTCATATAATGCTGGAACACCACGTTTCAGATAATGCAAGACTGAGTTTCCTTGGACCACCGAACTTGAAAAAGAATCAAAGACAAATCATAAATTAGAAGAACAAAGAAAAGTGTTATACAAAAGAAGACTGTAATACATCAGACTGAGAAAAAAATATGTCAGACTTTGGTATAAATATGAGTGTGTATAAACAAGCTTTGGGAATTTGCCATAGAGAGCTGACATCATCTGTAATGCATGCTTGTAGATCCAAAAGAAAAATGTAATAGTAAACTCTAACTGAAACAGTTTGTCTCAATGTATTTATTGTACTTAGTACAATACAGTATTAAAGTAGCTGGTCATACTAAGAGTTAATATACTGTGGCATGCTTGCATGCAAATGCAAGTAACAGCAAGAACCCAACAGAAGACATGCGTATATAATTTTTCACCTATGTCATGTGGAATGACTTTGAAGAGATTAATAACATCCGCAGTAAGAAAAATCAAATCTTCAGAGATACCAACTCTCCTGACTTTCAAAATTAAGTCCCAGGAGTCCCTACGAATATGTTCAAAATCATTCAAAATATTTTTCAATTTTACATCAATAAACTTAGCTAAACAGTGTGTCTTTGATTTGCACGCATTAACAATAAGCCTCATGGGAGGATTAATAAGGACCTTATGTATCTTTGGGACGCCAAAAATAGAGGGCACAATAAGATGTTTAGAGTGTAAAAAATTCCATTCATCATAGTTAATCTGCTCCTGATAAGCATGTCTTTAATTAACCAATCAATTTTTGCATAAGAAATATGTACATAATTCAAATATGTTTCCTCATTAAAAGCACTATCAAACAAAAATCCATGCATTCTGTTCATATAATCAAAATTACTCATAATCACAACCCCTCCCCCTTGTCAGGTTTCATAACCCTTACATTTCTGTCTTGGCTCAATTTACTAAGTTATTCAAATTCTGAAGAAAATTTGAAGTCCAATTTAACAGAATTTGCATGTAATAGACTCCTGAAATTAGACTCACAACATTTTTCAAAAACTACTAAAGGTAATACAAGGGGGGGGGGTTAAATGTACTACTTCTACTCAAATTGTTTGGCACATAAGAAATATTTTTGTTACTAAAAAGCAATTTAAAGTTCAATTTCTTTAGGAATATTTTCAAATCAATAATTAAATCTTCTATTTTTGGTTTCATAGTGGGAACAAAAGTAATACCTCTACTCAGCAGCTCAGCATACTCAGAACCATAGTGCACACTAGTAAAATTATAAATTTTAAAGTCACCTTAATTGTTACATGACATATTAGGTCCATTATCAACTAAAGACATGGAATCTGTATCTGCAGAAAAAATTAACCAACTCAGTTGCTTTTCATGTAGAGAGTTGTTCTCCCTTTGTTCCGCTGACGAAGACAACCGATTTCCATTCTGAAATAATTCTGCTGCGTCTGCTGTTGATTCATCCTGTTTCTTATCCTTTCTGAATGTCTTGAGAATCCCTGGTTTAAAGGGGGGAAACTCCTCTTCTGTTAAAACAGTACTGTGTCGAACATTATTGGTCACTGAATGCTCCAGTTGCTGAAAATCAACCAATGGACTAGGTTTAAGATACATACGCTGTACTGTTGATGTAATCCAATCTGTCTCGCTCAAATTTCTTTTTCTTTCTGCCTTTAATGTTAGATACTGTTTTATCAGTTCCCCTAAAAATATTGTTATAACAATCACTATAACTGTCAAATAAGTTATTAGTTATAACTCGATCCAGTTCAATTGTCTCCTGAACCAAGGAGTTGATGGTTCTCTGATTATGTTTGAATAATAACTCAGTTTGCATCCATGTTACGAATTACTTGTCCCTTGGGAATAAATGAAGGCTGGGTGGAAACAAACGCATCAACCCTAGAACAGGCAGTAAGACTAGATTCTTGCTGAGAAAGTTGTAGAAGCTGAGTTAGCATTCCAATATTAGTTGCAACCTCATCAGAGGTGCTAGGCATCTGAAAACTGGATCCCACGTCCACAGCTGGTGAAGACATAACAACAAAAAACTAAGAATTGCACAAAAAACACTGTTAAAAAACTGAAATAAACTTCTGAGTGTGGGATAAGGAAATGGAATCAGCTACAATTAAATAACTTCAATTTTATTAATTAAAGCATGAAATGCTTTTGTCCAGTTTATAGCACAGACTTCATCAGAATTAACAGTTTTAAAGTCAGATCCAGTTAAAATAACCATCACTTGACATCACATTATTCAAAAACCAATCATCTCAATAGAAGTTCAATTAATCAAATATGTTCCTTCCAGATGACCCACAACATTTAAAAAGATATTAACAATGTAACAATATATAATAAATACATATTAAAGTACAAAATTACAAAAATACTCTAAATAAGTGCATAAATACATAGGTCCCCCCTAAAAAATGGTAAAGCAAATTAAACTTCATAAGATCGGAGCTTCAGTATACTGGCAATAGAAACATTGTTCCACTGTAATTGTAATTCTGTAGGAATTATTTATTTAGCACTATTTCAACAATGTAAATGTTTTTATATAGGCAAAACACAAAGGAGATTTATGGACTGCATCTATGAGCATATGCTCGATATCAGGAAGCAAAATTTAAATAACTCTCTTTTTTTAGGAGGACCTATGTATTTATGCACTTATTTAGGATGTTTTTGTAATTTTGTATTTTAACATTTATTTATTATATATTGTTAATGTCTTTTTAAATGTTGTGGGTGGTCCGGAAGGAATTTATTTCATTAACTGAACTTCTTATTGAGATGACCGTTTTTTGGATAACGTGATATCATGTGGTGGTTATTTTAACTTAGTTTGACTTTAAAATTGTTAATTCTGATGAAGTCTATGCTATAAACTGGATGCAAGCGCTTAATTGGTTTATTAATAAAATTGAAATTATTTAATTACAGCGGATTCCATTCCCTTGTCCTACACTCGGAAGTTTATTTCAGCTTTTTAACATTGTTTTTTTGTGGGGTTCTCAGTTTTTCGTTCTTTCCTAAAAGATAGGAGGCACCCAAAATGCCATAAGTACTCTAACCAGTGCAACAAAATACTTAACCAAGGAAACAAAAGTTGCCTCAGTGGTGCCCTCATCATTGATTGTAGTAAAACACTTGATTCTGTGTATCTCTAATTTGGGCACTTCACCTCAGGCTAGCTTACAAACAGAAATTTTTCAGTTAAATACATCACCATTTTAGCAACACTCTACATCATTGCAAGTGGATGTGGTAATTATACTTGTTTTTTTTTTGTTTCTGTATTCTTCAACATATTTATAAGTTTAGTATCTCCTGATTTAAAAATGACTAACCTGATTCTCTATACTGATAATCTAGTGTTTTATGACTAGGCCCCTGGCTGCTAAACATTAATGCTTAAATTTCAAAACATCGTCCATAATCTGCATCCATGTTTTATTAATAAACAACTCACTGCTAATGCTAAAAAGATCAAAGTGATGTTTTTGGTATGCCTCAAAAACTAAACAACTCACCTATCCTTCTTACAATGGTCAAATGACTGATCATGTCTTATGCTTATCTTAGGAGTCACGTTTGACTCAACCTTAAATATGTCACTGTATATCATAGGTTCATAGATTAGTACTAGGCTAACTTCCCTTGTGGGCCATTTTAAGCCTAGCCAATTACCCTATGTGAGAATCAAACCTGTCTGTCTGTAAGGTAAATACCTTAACCTTTATGACAACCTATCCATGCCACCTCATTGTCCACTACCTCAGTTATGAAGGAAGGAATGCCATAGGCAAAAACATTTCATATCCACAGCTTGAGTATGCCTTACATCTACTTGTATATGCCTCTATGAAAAAAGTCAAGGACTTCTAAACTCTCTCAAAAAAATTGTCACTTTGTCCTCTTCTCACAGAGAAGAAGCACTATTGCATCACCTTTAGATGAGCCAAATAACTCCCAGTAAAAGAAGAAGTTGACCTACTTCTTTTCTGTCTTATACACAAAACCTCCACTTGTACACTATTAGGTATAAGGAATATTCCTTTGCTACTTTGCTTACAAGCCATCCATACTCCAATACTTGCCAGGCCTGCAAAATCTTTTGCATCTACTGACCATTCATTCTCAGTTCTTGTTCACTCACTTTCAGAGTCACTCCTAACATCTGTAACATACCAGTTTTTAACAACTTCAAAGAAAAACTGGTAAGGACTTCCTAAGAAAGAGAGATGCTTACATCTACCTTAAACATCCTCAATAAATTAATCTGTTTTGTTGGATACTCCACATATAACGTGCATTTATATCCTTTATACCCAGTTCTTATTATAACTTCCCACCCTTTATTATTTACTGAGTCTGAAACATTTGTGCCATTGGTATACCTCCATGTTGTCTCTCTCTTTGACTGCTCTGGCCTGCCATCTTCTTGAAGAATAAATAGATTACTGTATTTTGAAGGGAAGGGTATTGGAAAGAAAATGTAAATTAGCAATTGCTGAATGAGTTCTTCACTTCTCTGCTTACACAAGAGTGATAAAAGCAGAGTGGGAACAAATGGACAGATGGAATATTGACAAAAAAGAAACTTAAGAGTCTTTCAGGTGATAGGGCACAGAGTCTAGACTGCTTCCTGATAAGGGTGTTAAAAGAATTAGCAAAGTCACGGAGCCTCCTAAACAACTGCAGGATATTATAGTTTCTCCTCAATAAACAGTTCTCTGCTGGAATGTTAAGATCCCCTTAAGTAATGTACTTCTTCTCCCTGGTGAGCCACTAATTTTGCTTTTGAATCACTAATCAATATTCTTTCCTGAGCTTTCTGGTCTATGTACTGCAGATACCCACTGGGGTACCCTGACCATCTTTTCATTCTATTCATGTCTTTGCCTCTGCTTGTTCCCCTTTACTATGCTTTGTGCATCCTTTGAACTCTCATAGCTAATGTGATTCCCTTCTCCTCACATTTCATTTTAACGAGGGAATCAGGACTGGAGGTTATGATGCTACTGCTTGCATAACAAGGCAGTCATGGTTTGAAGGCTGGTGAAACAAAGTGTTTGAAAGAAAGTGTTCTGCCTATTGGTACACTGAATGAGATCTCTGGAAGATGTGCACATTGAAACAAAAAGCAGGCACTGCTAAAGGACATTATCATGACCACAAGAATGGTACACTGCCCCTGGAACCATGAAAATGGCTGCACATGGCCAGATATTACGGTTATGTTTTATGTATACGTGCAGGGAAAATACCACTAATATTTTATTTATCCATACTGACTGGTGTTTGAATGGTTATTTTGTGTCCACACTGTCACTAGGATGACTACATTTTATAGTTATGGACTATATCCAGTAAGAAATCAGCAGTGACTGTGTACTCATCTCTGTGTGCAAGGGCATCTCTTTGAAGACGCTGTCTTACTAATTAATAACACCTTTGAGGTGTTCTCCATTAAAGTCTGCTGCCACTGAATATACACTTACCCTACTGACTTTAATACAGATGTATCAGCACTCATTAGGAGGTTCTGCTGCATGCTGGGTTAACTTGCTTTCAGCCCCAGCCTGTATCTTTCACTTACAGCAATAACTTCATACAGCTGTTTGCATTTTCAAACATCTGTACTTGAAAATCATTATACATCTGACAACAGTTCCATGAACAGATATCTGTGTTCCTTTACAAGGACTCAGGCATACAGCAGCTCAATTTACCACTACTTTACTTCAACACTCTTTATACTAGTAAATGCAAACCTCATACAACTTCCCCTCTTCTCACTTCTCCTGCCTCAACAACAGATGTACACAATTTCAGTGCTCTGCTCTCACTTAGCTCCAGCATTCCACCACTCTTTCGACACTGCACAATTCATCTGCTTCTCCTCCCAAGTCTACTTTATCCATAAACCAGCCACTATCTACACCAGACCAGTACCCCAGAAATTTAAAAAAAAAAACATATTCTCTTAACATCAAATTCCCTGCCCTGTGCACCTCTTAACACAAAACACATTTGCAAAAAAAAAAAAAAAAAAAAACAGTGAAATCAGAGCTTTTCTTTCTTTAAGGTCCTCTGATCTTCTTGCCATTACAGAATCTTAGCTCAAAAATGACCACTACAACTTAAACCATTTCTTCAAAGACTATAATTACCACATTGATTCATGCCGTGGCCTTTATATTGGAGGTGGTGCTATTGTTACTTTACAGATCAACTCTCCTCCCCCAGCCTTTCATTCAAAATTCACAGCTCTCATGTAATATCCTGACCAACATCCCTCCAGACAAACATATAATTATCCTTTGGGACTTCAATTTAAATTTCTTATGTCCACAGTACTTTGACATCTCAGAGCTCTTTGCCATCCTCAAACTCATTCAAATGGTGACAATACCTGCCATGCCTAATTTTAAAACTAACCACCACTCACTTCTTGACTTCAGAATTACCTCCCAAACTAACAATATCTCCAATATCACAAATCACCTACTCACCTTCAGTGACCACTGTCCTTTAATATATCACATACAAAAATCTAAAATAAAATATCCCCTTAGAGCTATCTTTTACAGACCAAAAATCATTATACTTAGACTGAAAGCCATCTTGCCACAGTTCTCACCCTCACTGATCCAAGCACTGCTGCCAACTTATTCTCACAACCTTTACTTGATCTTCCCATAATCCCTAGGTTTTTTAAACCATAACAAGACTGACTGGTTATCTAAAGAGTTGAAAACTCTAATGCATTTACCTGATGAAGCTTGAAAAGTTTGGAAAAACTACCTACTCCTAACGCAAGAGAGCAATACACTAATTTACAGAACATTAGTAAGCAGGCCATATGCAAGCATAAAGTTAAGTACCTCAAATTAAAACAAATCACCCTCCTTCACTCTCCCAAACAGTTTTAGCATGAGGTAAATAACCTCTCTGGTAGAAATCCAAATAAAGTGCATCCCTGCATTGGCCAGATTCCTTGTTTTACTGGAATTCTCTCACCTGCTGATTTTCTCAAAGAATTCTCCAATCTACCCCCACAGAAGAACACTGCGTCCTCTTTCACACAAATTCAAATACATTTCCCAGAATACCGCACAGCACTTTATATCTCCAAAATATCAAGCAAACAAATTGCAGCTTTGCTAGAAGAGATTCCACTAGACTCTTCCTCTGGTCTTGTTAACATCTGTCATTGCTTTCGCTACCATTATGGAGATTTCATAATCACTCCACTAAAACACATCTACAACCTTAGCCTCACAACCATCACCATGCTATCTATCTAGAAATTAACTTTTATCAGACCTTTACCTCAAGATCACAAACCCTCCTCAGTCTCCCAATTACATCCCATTTCACTACTTCCTGCCCTTGGTAAAATACTTGAAAAATCATTTGAAACCAACTTGCTACTTACATTAACAAATACCACTCACTAACATGGATGAAGGTAACATCAATGGGGAAATATTCATTGAGCTTACCAGGTCCTTTAACCTGGTTGAACACTCTGTTCTGTTATTCCACTTACAAGATATCAGTATAAGCTCTGAATCTAATCAATGGCTCAAAGATTTCCTGAACAACCAAACTTTCACAGTTAAAACTGGACCTCCCTTATCAGATACAGCTTTACTCTTTCAGGGGTTCCTCAGGGATCAGTCATTGCACTAGCGCTATTCTACATTTTTATATACAGTATACACTGACTACCTCTTCTATGACTTCTCCTTTATGCTGATGACATAGTCATTTATAGAGCCAATATTTTTTCACAACATCATCCAGACTCAATTTCAAGCTGATCTTCTAAAGCTAAATGATTGGCTTTGTACTGAAAAAAAACAACTACTGCTCAACCTTAAAACAAACTATCAAAATAAAAAATAGTCCATGCTGTTTTAGCACAAAGAAAAGCCTTCCTAAAGCTGTTAGCCCTCTCCATTTCGAAACCCTGACAACAATCTAATTGATCAAATACATCATTTATATACCTTGGCATTTGGTTTGACCAATCCCTCAACTTCCAAGACAACATTCAGAAAGTCAGAAGACCCATAGTTAACTACCTCCTGTTCAGGGCCCAAAAGATACATCATTTCGTCTCGTAATCTGTGAGTAGAGCCTTAAACAAAAGTATCCTGCTTGCACCACAGGAATATTGCCTATCTCTATTCTCCACTGCTTTAAAAAACACTACCATCATACAATTACTTTCTAATAAAATATGCCTTTTCATCACAACTCCCCTTGTTGTTACCATCACTGTAACACCTTGAAAAAGGCAAATTACCTACCCATTCAAGGCAAAGCCAACCTCCTTCTTGGCTCCCTTCTCTTAAAACTCCTGTGCCAAGACACACAGTCTCTCCTAGCAACCAGACTAACTACAAAGTTAACCCACACTGCAGCGTAAAAAGCCAACTCAGTAACAGCCATACTCTCATTGTTCTATCCACTAAACTTCATTCCACAGACCGTAACTTCTCTGTTCCTGCCCCTAGACTCTGGAAATAATTGCCATGTGATCTTATTGAAATCAGAGGCTACAAATAGTTTAGACCTCAGTTCAAGCAATACTTAACTGATCAATATAAATGCACGTGTCAGAACATAGGCCATGTCACCTAACTCCCATGTTTCCAATATTATATTCATCCTAGAAAACCTTGTCTGCCTAATCTCCTAATCTCTCATGCAAATAAACTTTTAGCCACTGCCTCCCCATCTGCCCTAGCCATCCCTACTATATATGTAATACCCACTTCTCCTGTTGTCAGCGGTGCTAAAGTATTGTAAATTCTTAATCATACAGAATAAGAATGTTTTTACAATATGAGGTAGGATTTGTGAGCAAAAGCAGCAAAAATATAACTCAAGAATATTTCCATGTGTTTTTGGACACTATTTATCTGATTATAAGGCAATCCCAACAGTCCACAGACCTTTGTAGTCCTCCTGTCTCCTTCACTTCATCATGCCATGCATTCTCCCTTACCAAAATGGAAAAAAATCTGAAGCTTCACTTTATTTCCATATTGTTTACAACTGCTGTCACTGGTGATGCTGAGAGTTAGATGCTACACCCACAGATGGTTCAGATTTTTCTTGTATACTCAGATGATATACAGCATGAGGAGAAGATAATCTGCAGTGTACAATGGTCACTAGTAAGGTCTTTACATGCATCATGCCCACACTCTTTATACTAACTGTGCATATCTGCATCACCTTGATGTACACTTAGTGGGATCACCATGTACCATCCCTCTGAGGTGGGAAAGACAGTGTTAGCTATTAACTCCCTCCTCCCTGAGCAGCTCCTACTGGCATCAGTCTCACTATACAGACCTTAATCACCATGAGGCCTCCATCCCTTTGTACCACTGAGGTGGTATCTTTCATTTTTTCACTCAGATGAACCTCAATATATATAATAAATTTCTTGTGGCTATTGTATAAGACAATATAAAAAGTATTTTCTAGGCAAATATAGCTTAAATTAATATTGTGGTGCATTTATTTTATCACCGTCACTTCTATTGCTTGGCTGTTTTGCATGTTTGCTGCTTTCAGTTTGTTGTGCTATAGTGGCAGTAATACAACAATGTAACTGCACTTTATAAACTACTGTACAAATCTGGGGTTAAAGTCTTCAATTACCATACCCAACATACACATCTTACACAATTTAATTTAATGTTGCTTCACACGCACACTTTTTGATCTAATGTAGCGCATGCAGTATATGATCATTACAGAGCATGTGAGTTGTTCGTGTGCATGGCACTAAACTTCTCATGTTGCCCCTGAAAATGTTGTTTTGGTTCGGAGAGCTTTACCTGGCAGTCAAAATGTCATAATTAATTTCAGTGACATACTGACACAATGATAGGTATGTTTGAACTGCCGTCTTTTGTTTTATGCTGCCACAAAGTGAACAGCTCAATAAAAATAAGTAAGAAATACAGTTTTGCAAAATGCACTCTTTTAGGGCAAGACTAGTTTACATACGAGATAGTGCAATTTAATTCTTTCTGAGAATTTGCCTGTTTGTTTCTCTTTCACACCAAAGAAGAAGAAAATAGATCTCATAAAAGCAAATTCAGGAGGTGAATTTCAGTGAGTAAATAATAATGGAAGTGGGATAAAAATGTAAATTGTTAGAATGAAATGAGAGTCATCCAAACATTGTTAAAGGGAAATAGACAAATCTCTCTGTGTCATTTATGACTATCTTTACTTGCAAGTCCAGGCAGTGCATGTAGAGTGGAGATGCATTAAGAAAGTGAGATATATTAGTAATAATGAATGAATCTTAACATTAGTAAGGATAAACATTTGGAAGCTTTTATAACAGAAGAAGTAATAATTATTGCAATGAAAATAGTTGTGTTTTTAGCTTGATATGCTTTTTCCAGCTAACTTCAAACACAAAGATAGTACAGGGGTAAGAACAGTCAGGATCTGTAAGGAAGCAAGTCTATCAGCCTGTTTGGTATGATATTTTGTTCCACTCTGCAAAGAAGTGCACTCAGTGATACAGGTGTTTCTACAGTCACATATTCTAGTATCTCTTAAACTTGGTGCTACTGGTTTGAAAGTATGTTTTTGCTACAAAGCAAGTTGCTTTTACACAGGTCACTTGTCTATTTCTTCCCCCAAAAAAGAAGCACCATCTGTGAAATGCTGATGAACCTCACAATGGCTATAGTGACTTCCTGGGATCTATCTAGATTCCTAGCCATCAGCATTCTGCATGCCTTGTATCTGAGATTATGGGCCAGTTAGGATAACCGGATATTGAAGGAAATCTATGGATAGGCTTCAGCTTAACTCTGCCAGAAACTTCTTAAAAGTAGTGGAACAAGTCAAGCTATGTTGAAGGATTCAGTAGTCTGTGGCTGTATTACTGCAACATATTATTTCACTTTGCACCACAGAGGTGACTTTGCTATATAAAGCATTTAAGACTTTGGGATATGAAGTCTCAAAAAAAAAAAAAAAAACAGGAAAGAACTCTAGAACTAAGTGGCTGAACTTGCACTATAAATTATTTGTAGTTACGAGCCTGCTTTGTGAAATATAGATTCATGGGTTCATAGGTTTGTACTAGGCAATCAGACAAGTAGACCATTGGAGTCTAAGCAGCACAGCTCCTACTACATGCTGCCTGTACCCATAAGGTTTGGAGAAGACTGCCCAGGACCGAATTTGTGGAACCCCATCTACTCATCAAGGCTGACTTTAGACAGAGGTAGGGAGCTACCTCGACATGTAGTGAGAGCTTATTTCATAGCTAGGGTGTTCTTTCGGAGAGATACTTATTCTGCTAACATGTACTATTAACATTATGCTTTAGATTAAGGTCCTCAGGATTTGGTATAAGAGGTTGAGCAAGACTGAGTCATTTATCGCCTTATGCATTAATTAGAGGACACTGGGTAGGAATTTGTAAGAGGTAGAATAAATTGTTAAGGCATGCCAGTCATTTTCTTGGTTAGGAAGTGTTGTGGTTTTTCAAGGTGAGCAATAGCAATAACAAGGGACTTGGCCTTTGCACAGCCACTATCAATATGTCATAATATGTAATGGAGTTTAAGTTATACATGGAAAAGTAAACGTGTTCACACAAGGTACAGCCTAAAACAAACTGAAAGGGAGAGCAGGGAAAAATGGTTACCACCCTGAGGCAGGCTATGTGCTAAGTCGAAAATGGAATGTTATGCTGACAGCTGAATGCCAGAACCTATATACCATGGTAGAAAGATATATCAGTTAGCAACACTGTGCATTCCTGTATTGGATAAAGGATGACATAGGTAGGAAAGTGTTATTGAAGAAGGATACAGCTTTATCTAGTGGAAGTTGTTTTAATACTTTCCAACTGACTAATTTTTAAGGGATTTATAAAGGTATCTTTATCAAAGTTAATTGTGTTACGAGGTTGACTGATTAAATCTGTATATTTTTGGGATGGATAGATAATCCCTTACAATAAAAGTGTGTAGGTGGTCACTTACATTGTCTAGTAGGTAGCCGGTGGAAGTAATTTTTTTCTTGAAAATTTGTGATGACCCAGTCCAAGTTGCTTTGTTCGTTATTGTTTTAATTGTATCTTGTTGGGGTATCTATAAGTTGAGTAAATTCAAGAAGGTTAATGTTTTTGTTGGAAGATATAGTTTTTACTGTTAGCAAATCAATATTAAAATCTCCCATTATGATGGTTTCTTGACAGGCAGATGAAGAAAACCATAAGAGGAGGTCCTCAGTTTTGTCAATATAGTCTTACAGTAGTTATGCTTTTATGGTTGTTTATTTTCAGAGTAGCATCAGGATTTCAGCCATTCCTATAAATTGGGGGTGGTAATTGGGTGAAGTGAGAGACTGAATGTTTATATATCATGGCAACTTCACTTGCTTTTTTCATTTTTCTTTCTAGTCTATGGATGTTATAGCCTGGGGGAACCACTTCTTCATCATTAATTTCCTGCTTTACTGCGTTTCTGTGGCTATGGTTATGGCAGGCAGGTGCTGGGATATCAAGGCATGTACCTCTGACAGTTTGCTGCAGATATTTCTGAATTTGATATTAAAGGGGAGAAGCCCTTTTGGGTATGATGGGTGAGAGACAGAGATTGTGAAAAGAAGAGGATTTGTGAATGGGGTCCTGGGTTGTGACAGATGTCACCTGAGAGTTGAAGTTTTTGTAGGTGAGGTTGTTGTGTGTGTAACCACTTGTATCTAGGTTTTGACAGAATGACTGCTTTATGATTAGAATTGTGACTGGGTAGACATATTTGTCTTTGGACAGGTAGATATAGCATGTGGTGAAAAGGATTATACAGATATTACTATGTTTAAAAGTAGTGTGGTGGTTAATTGAGGTAGACAAAGGTGCCCGAGTACTTCCAGGTAGGTATTGTGCCAAGGATAGGAACGTGAGTGCACTCAGGAGAAATAACAGAAGAAGGTATAGTAGGGAAGAAGGAGATATTGGGTTAGTTTAAGGTTAAGGCTTATTGCTGGATGAACAGAATGTTGAGTAAGTGGAGGAGGTAGATGAGGAAGTGGATGCTATCAGTGTAAATATATGTAATTTTATTGAGTGGATATAGATTGCTGCAGTGATACTAGATGGAGCTGTTGTACTCCCTAGGAAATATTGTATTAGCCTTCAACACTCAACACAAAATAATCAGCTTTTGCATTAATCATTGTATATGCATTAACAAAAAAAATCATCCTTCCTCCTACACAGCCTTAAACTCTGGAAGCTTATCACACATTATTAAAGCTATGAGCTGCAGTGACTGACACCGTAGTCCTAGGTATGAGTCTGTCAGTTTCCATTTGCTTACTGTGTGATTGAGCAAGTCCTTAAGCAGGCATTTCTTCTGGATTGCCTTGAAAAGAGGCATTTGTACCTAATGAGTTTACCTCTTTCACAAATATGCATAAAATAAATTTATCCAAAGCCACACATATGCCCTTAGTTTTCCTCAGATCCTGTTTCTATAAATTACAGCGTCAACCATCCCAGTCCCACTTAAATACATGGGGAAAACCTGTTAATACCTTATTTGTAAGGAGCAAATAATAAGTGAGTGAAAGCACTTATCACACCTCTTTAAACAGCTACACATTGATGTATAATGGATGAGTGTATACAATATACAATATGCACTCATTCATTAGAATGAAATCAGTGTCTTACAACGAAAGTCAGACAAGAGCTCTGCTTTTCAGTGGCTTAGGTTAAGAACCAAGAAGTCAGTTCTACAAGGACAATTTAAATGTGAGTTGCACCAATGTGTTTTTGGGTCTGTTATATCATCTCATATTAAAGCTGTTTTAAAGAGTGACAAAAAATGATGTATAGACAGCAAAATAAAATTTATCAGGAAAAATGACTCTTACCATATCTCGTAGCAAATTCTGATCGCAGGAACAAATTAAAGAGCAACAGTGATAAAACAAGACTTCCGTTTTCAGGGGAAATTCAGTAGTATAGGAGCAGTACACTTACGCAAAAAAACACAATGCCCATTGTATGTCTAAATATGAATTTAAATGGCTTTAAGAAAGTTACAGATCCTTTCCCAGAAAGCCTTACACTACATGCAACACACTGCATTGTCACCTTGCAGAAGAACTTGGACTGAATGAAGTTAAGGGAAAATAAACAGAAAAATAACAGTGTAGGGAGGAAAATAGGATCGGCATAATGCTGTTAAAATTGCTTGTTAAAACTTGAAATACTCTGTAAGTCTTTTGGCTGGATTCACAGGTACCATGTGTACCTTATGCAGGGTGGAAAGTGTCTTACAGAAGCATGGTTCATGAAGAGAATCAGGTGAATGACAGTACAGGCTACATGGCCCACAATGGGAAATGTACGACATTCTGTGCATGATCTCCATAAGCTGTATACTTCGTCAGTTCACTGAGTGCTGTAAAGTAGGAGTGATGCACCAAAGGAGCAGGTCAGCCACAGCAAGGCAGTCAGAATAGCGCAGAAGCCTGTGGTCTCTCAGGTTAATAGGAAAGCTGAAACAATGGAATAGTGCATGGCAAAACTACACAGCATAGCAACCTTTGTGGTCTGCAGTAAATCAGTGCCATAAGCTCAGGGGCAAGGGACAATGAAAGAAGGAGAACATTTGGGAGCACCTTGAGTGCTGGGGAAATGAGACAAAGAAGGAAAAAGGCACACACCAATGCAGTCTTTGTACCAATCAGTGTATAGAAGTTAAATAACAGGCAGCTGGGGGGCAGAGAGTGATTCTGCTTAGTCTACTCTGCACATACACACATCCACATGCACACACACACACACCCACCCACATGCACACACACACACACACACACACACACACACACACACACACACACACACACACACACACACACACACACACACACACACACACACACACACACACACACACAGTTCTTACACACACACATACACACACAAGCGTGCGCACACACACACATGCACACACACACACACACACGAATGCATGCACACAGTTCTTACACACACACACGAGCGCGTGCGCGCACACACATGCACACACACACACACACACACACACACACACACACACACACACACACACACACACACACACACACACACACTCACAAAGACTGAACAAGTTAAAGTTATATGTGTGCTAAATATGTGTTTCTTAGTGTTGCACTGTATGACCCCAAGAAGTGAATAGTATGCATGTATGTAATTTATGTATGTTTAATGGGATAGGGCACAGATCAGATATGACCATTGCCAGTCTTGTATCAAGACAACTGAAGTACAAGTAACATGACGTGACTGCATACATGGACACAAAATGATTATAAAATATTATATCAAAGGATATAGACACTAACTCTCTATATGTTAACACTATAATGAGTATGCATTATGAGTATACACCACTGAATATGGAGTCGAGATGACTGATATGTAAGAGAGGGTCAAGCAGTTCATGCATCTTCACTCCCTCTTAGGGGCTTGTACTCTATGATCTATGTTTTGTCCTGCTGTAGTCTATTTCTCTGTCATGTGAATAATACAGCCCGCACTTGCTAGACACGACAACTGCTGAACAGATGTGCTTAGGTGGCAGAGGGAGCAGGTTATGGGACTGCCACTGCTTACTGTAGCAATCTGCACTGTGAGTGTGTGTGTGTGTGTGTGTGTACATTATATATATATATATATATATATATATATATATATATATATATATGTGTGTGTGTGTGTGTGTGTGTGTGTGTGTAGAGAGAGAGAGGGGGGGGGAGAGAGAGAGATGTATACATATATGGTTGTAACTCAAAAGGTAGAATACACATTTGGTAGAAAAGTTATTGTGGGTGTTAAAGCAGAGAATACACAAATGAGTGAATGCTTATTTGTGTGAATTACATATGACTGAATTTAGTTTTATGCAGTGTAGGTAAGTAGAAGTATGCAGGAAAATTAATATTTGAATGAAAATTGATGGTTGTGTAAATGTGTATGACTCTGTTATAGCAGCTGGTATGAATATATAAGTGTTTGAGGGTTAGGGTAAGGTAAGGGGACAGACTCAGTGTTGTGCATGTTTTGTGTTATGTGCATTCTGTACCCTTTTGTCTTGTATAGTGGTACTGTCAGGGTAAAGTGTTTTAGTAACATACTGTGTACAATTAAGGTTAGGGGCAGGGATAGGGTTAGGGTTACTGCTAGGTTTAGCACACATGACTAAGCTGGTGTAGAGAGGTGATATATAGTTAGCAAGGGATGTGGGGGTTGCAGGGGGGGACTTGTCCTCTTGCAAAATATTGAAAAATATGACATAATCTAACCACAAATAAAACCACTGGAAAAAATATGAAAAAATCGAACCATGTTTTGTCAATGTTTTCTGTGCACCCCCCAAACCCTCTTCTAATTCTATATACCAACTCTGAGATCACATGACAGTGGGGATAGGGAATAAACCTTCCACAACTATAACTTCAGTTTTGCCAATGTTTTGTGTTTAATATTTTTCAGTTTAGATATTTTCACTTTTAGATATTATTCTGTTGATCTTATGTTGTAAGTGTGTATATATATATATATATATATATATATATATATATATATATATATATATATATATATATTCACGTTATAATCTCAAAATACTGAAATATCGAATTTCAGTATTTCAAAACTATAAAGTCGAATCTGCAAAATGCTGAAACCCCAAAACAGCAAAACTAAAAATCGCAAACTTAAACACACCATAATACACCACACCACACATACACAGACCAACCACAGTATAAAAAACAAACAAAACACACACAAACACAAAAACACAAATTAACAAATCTACACTATAAATAAGCAGGGGGGCAAGCCCCCCTGCACCCCTCATGTGGGGAGCTGTGCCAAGCCCCCGCACCCCAGCTACTTATATATACTAACTCCGAGATTGCACCAAACAGAAAAAGACAGTAAACTCACAACTAGACATTCTATAGTCCCCTCGCAGACACACATCACATATATACAAACACAACCACTTTCAAAATTAAACACTCATACTTTTACCTGCTTACCCTAACCCACGCATGCAACTTCCAAACACACTCACATACACTCAAACACCTACCCAAAACCCTTACAAAATAGTCACATACTTTAAATTCCACCTAAATCCGCACACTAAACCATACACCATGCACACAGTACATTCCACATCACGTACTGGAAAACCATAATTGCGAATTCGACATTTCCAGATTCACGGTTATGCAGTTTCGCTATTATGAAAATTCATCTTTATGGTCTCGAAATACTAAAATTCGATATTTCAGTATTTCGATATTATAAAGTGAAACTATATATATATATATATATATATATATATATATATATATATATATGTCTGTGTTGCTATTTTGTATGCATTTTGTGTACCACCACCACCAAGCCTGTTGTACAGTACCATAACTGTTGACAGCTTTGACATTCTGCTGTATATTAATTACCTGTAGATTATTTCAACATTTTCCTGCACATTAGCTATACACTGTGTAGCATGTCTGCTGCCTTGTTTCTTTAATTGAAGTGAAAAGAATTGTACAGCATTATAGGAACTGAGCCCAAGCCATGGGAATGCCCTCACTTTGCAAAAAGCACTGAGTTGCAAACTTAAGACAGTTAAGCATGGCATTCTTTGACACATTTTTTCTTTGTTTAATATTCCACATCTCCATAGCCACTACTAGGAATAATCAATGTGACAGTTAAACCTAATGCACTGTGCCAGAACTTATGAATTAAATTATGAATTGTGCTGTGAATGGGCATATGACATGATAGAAATTGAGCTTGCTTCAAGAACGGCACAGCACTGCTTTAATTATTAAACTACTGACATTTTGCATTAATTCTTTATATCTTTTTGAAATAAACTATTCTCTAGTGGCTAGTTCAGTCGAGATAACATTTATTTATTTGCAGTTTTGATGAGTCTTAGTGGAAAGACATGCATTACAGGAGAAAGGTAATGTATCCTTGAACTACAGATACAGCATAATGATCTTATAGCTCAGTGACTAAAGGACATGTCAGTCTAAAAGATCCATACATAGTTTTTAGTTGGTACATCAGCTTCAATCTCACTACCATATGAGCCACATTTTGTTCAGCAAACCCTAATATTATAATTAATAAAAATAATATTTCAATAGCACCCACATTACTACTAGCTATTTTAAGTGGCAAGGCATGAAAGATGAGAAAAAAAATTGTATAGAAATCCAAAATCCCAGTCATATAAACATACAGACTACACTTAGAACATTAGCTGGCATGCTCCAGACCTGCTTGTTGTTTCCAGTACGTATTAATTTTCTTTTACTACAGTATGATTTTAAATTGCTTACAGGTAGTTGTTGATTAGCTAGAGAAAGGAAGAATGCATATATATGTGTGTGTGTGTGCGCGCACGCATGCATGTGCGTTTCTCACAGAAATGGTCAGCTATACAGCACCCTGACTTACCTTCAGGTATGAAGTGGCAGCCTCATAGATAACATTCTTAAATTTCAGTGCGATGAACATTTACTGCGCTAGTGCACAGTAACCCAAAAATAAAGATCAGCCTAGTTGTGGGAAATAGCCAAGAGGACCATCTACAGATCATGTAAATGTATATTTGTTTGTAATTGTCTTTATTACATTTTCTACATTTTATTTTGCCTGATACAGTCCACTGAAATATTTATTTCTCTTTATCTTTACAAAATACCTGATCATCTAAGCTAGATGAAGTACAAGACACCCTTTCTGTGCCTCTGCCCACACCTATAACCAGGTTTCTGGAATGAACATAAATTATTTTTTGAACTGGCAGTTGTGGAAAGCACTGATTGTTGTCTAGACCTCCCTGCAGGGTGTAAAAATGATGACAGATGCACTTTGTTTTTTTTTGGCTACCCTCTCTCTGTGCTTGCTAACAGATTCACTGATTACTGAAAAACATGCCCATTCATTTGATTTCAGGTGTCAGCAGTGTCATGGGTATTGTTTTGCTCTGCATTCCTAATATCCCCTGCCTACCCAGTAAGTATTCCATGTCTGGATATGCATTGGGTACAGTGTGAGGCTGTAACTCACTTATGCAAATGTTGTTGCCTCTCATGTCATCCTGTTAGGTCACCAGTCTTCAGTGGAGATCCATTAGTGGGAGATGCAACCCATGACATGCTCCCCTACCTGCCCCCAGCAGTTGCAATCAGGTATTGCCTCTCTACTCTTCTCCTCTCCCTCTTGGGCTGGCTTTTCCAGCAGCCAGGCTGCTACTCGAACCCAGGCTGGCTAGGTAGTAATCAGAGCTCCAGCTGCCTGTACCATGGAGCAAGATATATTTCCTGTTTTTTACTATTTTAAGTAAGGATAGCAGAAGCTAGAGATATACTGAGAATATATAACATCATAATCTCCTTTCAGCTTATCCCAGTTAGCGGTCGCCACCGTGGAGCAACGGTCCACAGAACGATTGGCAGTGGAGTTTTACTATGCCAAGTTGCCAGCCCGGCACCCAACCTTCCACAGAAGAAATATATAATAATAAAATCAATATAAACCCTGAGACATGTGCACCCACTAATTATCAGATGGTAAAATAATGTTTTCTCATTTGCAAATTCCAAATGACCTTATTTAACTGTGTCCAAGCAAGTCAGCATGAAAGTCTATAGCACAGCTTAACAAAACAACTGAATGTTGCATTTATTTTACCTATATATGTATGTATATATATATATATATATATATATATATATATATATATGTGTGTGTGTGTGTGTGTATATATATATATATATATATATATATATATATATATATATATATATATATATATATGCACATGTAGGTATATAGATATATGTATATAGTCGTATATATATATATATATATATATATATATATATATATATATGTGTGTGTGTGTGTGTGCGTATAGATAGTTCAAATTAGACAATGAGCTTTAGAAAGAGTTATATCAAAGAGAACTAGAAATAAATTATAGTAAAATAAATCGATCACTACAACTGATATCATGTTTACGGTTTATGACATTCTAATTCAAAACTCTTGATGTTGTGACTTATTTGTTTTTAGTTTAGATATTAAAATACACTACGAAACAAAGAAACAAAACTAACAGCTACAATTTGTTATTTTGTGAATTTTACAATGCTGAACAACAAATCTAGAGCATAATAGCCTAGTGTGTTTCACTTTTTAAAGAAGGCCTGCATTCAATATTTTGGGGGTAATTTCCACCTGAACAACAGAATGAATCTGTGTTCTGTTCCAATAGCAATGTCCTGTTTATAACCTTTGTGAGTATTCAGAGCATATTCAAACTTTCCTCTGTCTCATTGTATTAATTGGTGTTGTCTGATGTCATACCTTAACTGCGTGTGTGCCACAATTTTATGAAAATGAAGTGGAGTAATAGATGCACAGCATATCCTCACAAGTAAAATAAGCAAGGATTATATTCCCGCTATACCTTTTGTGTTTTTTTAATGAATTATCAGGATGCTATCAACATTTTATGCAGCTTTAGACAGTCCCTAGTATAGTACATGATTTTTTTAACATTTTGCATGACTGATATACTTTGCCGCATAGATATGAAGATGAACTGGTGTCAACTTCTCACACACTAATGAAACTTTCAGAAGCATGAAAGAATTTATCTGTTACTCAACAGCATTTTCTAGAGGTTAGGGTAATGATCTGAATATATGCAGGAATCCTGGGTTCAAGTCCCACATCCTGTATTTGCATATCAAGACATTAGGCACCGTTCAAGGTATCTTCAGTGCCTTTTCATTGCTCTGAAAACAGGTACATGTGTTTTGTCAATCTTACTTTGATAACAACATTAAAAATGGAATTTAAGACATGTAAGACAGAAATGCAATCAATAGTTGATTGATTCAGACGGCCATTTAATCTGTTCAGTTTCTTATCTTTGGGTCTGTCACACATATATAACTAATTACATCGTTACTGTTGACGCTAAAAAAGATGTGAAAAACTAGCAACTATAAAACTAGAAATACAGTAAATAAATAACTTGCATTTACAGTACATGTGGAATAGATTTTCCAGTCAAATGTGCATCAAATTTATGTTTACTGCATTAACAATTTTTATTTTATCAACTGCCAATCATTAGCGGACCGGAGTTCCGCTGTGGCGACCCCTAACCGGGAAAAGCCGAAAGACACAACAACTAAGTGCATTAATGTACATTAAAAGTCATTGTTACATGTGCTGGAATTAACCTCATGAATTCATTATTTTTGTCATTAGAAAGCCCGGGCCACCATTCTGCTTCCACCTCTGACGGTCTTTGAGTTATTTACTTGGAAGATTATTTTCATTTATCCGTGTAGTAGAGAGGTGAAATTAATAACTGATAAATGAGGTTGGACTTTCAGCACAGATACAACTTTCAAAACTTTTGCCTGACCACCCCTAGAGCAATACTTCTAAAAATAAAGTATTATGCAAGGAGAGCATTACCTGGTTACCACCCAGTTAGAAAATAAATTAAATGCACACACACACACACACACACACACACACACACACACACACACACACACACACACACACACACTGGTTTCCTTAATAAAATTACAAGATTTTTTTTAACCTACTTTTTGGACACAAAGAAATCTTCCACTGTATCTGTAAACTTTCTATTTTTTCTTTTCTATGCCTAAAATATTTTCTTTCTGAAAAGTTGGTACTTACAGAAGGAATGGCACCAGGTTCCTCTGTTCAGTATTGTCCCTTCAGCCAGTTCACTTACAATGAGCAGGAGAAAAAGACATAAGGATGTAATTCTAACTGAATAAATGTACAGAGAGGTACAGAGCAGTCTGCAGCTGGTGAGCAGAATCTGTGCTAGTATCTGTCTGTTCTTCCACTGTGCTTATAAGTAGTGCATAAAAGGGACCTCCGGTCTTATATTAACTGAAATATCCATAGTACCCACCCTTCTCTCTGTAGCGGCCACTCCTACTAATAATGATACTGCTTGAAGTGGCAAAGACTAGGACCATAACAGGTGCAGTTTTATTAGAAGGGCTGCTGCTGTTTTAATACAGGGAGCTGTAATTTCTGTGAAGGTCAACATTTTCTAAGGAATTCAAATGATAAAATTGTTGAAAGAAAATGAACAATGACTCCTTCTCAAATTTTTACTGTTAGCATGTATACAGTATTTGCCTTTAAAATGTAGCATAAAATAGATACGTCTTAATTAATTTAATGAATTAAGTGATCAGTTAATTTCATGTGTTTGTTTATTCATTATACAAAACAATGCATTATTCATGCAAATATCAGTAGCTCTGTGTACATAGAACTGAAGTTTATTTCCAAGGTATGACTTGGGATAAAGAGCTGGAAGACATGAGGGAAAATACAAAATGCTGTTGAACAATCTGGTTACAAAAACTGAATATACCAATGATAAAAGTACAGGTGTGCATGTAAAAAAGTGAATTTTGCCCAAATCCATTTACACAGGCTGAATAGCCTTAAGGTGCACAAAATCAGAGTGTGTTAACACTGGAATAGTGTTAGAAGAAAGATGAACAGCAACTATTAAGTTGCAGTGGGGCGCTTAACCTAAATTGTTAAGGAAGAGAGAGATACTTAGGAAGACTAAAATTAGGCTTGTGAAGTAGAAACTGCTTATGTTATGTACTTTCACTTCTCAAGGCTTGTGTAGTTTGGTCACATTTCCAAAACTTTACTGTGTACGTAAATAAAACAGTATGACAAAACAAATGATACAAGCAGGACACTGTAACAGCTTTATTCTACCCAAATGATACAAGCAGGACATCATAACAGCAGTATTCCACGCAAATTATACAAACAGGATGTCATAACATCAGTATTGTGGAGTATAACACTGACTATTGTGCCATACACAGTATTGGGAAAGTAGCAATGATCTGAGACCAACCCCTCGGTACAGAGTGGACAGCCATAGCTGGAGATACATAAGCTGATAAACTGCAGGTGCATATAAACAGATCAGGTGGGAATTTCAAGAAGCAGCTGCAGAACAGAAGGGGATTTATTTATTTTATTTTGTTAGTCAGATAAATCCCACACACCCAAAGTCTCTTTTATGGGGACAAGCCAGGGTCAGAAACTCCAATGCAAAATGTAATTTTACAAGGCTACTCAGAGTGAAAATCTCCACAGTAGCAATGTAAAATACAATAGAAAACCAGTACTGCAGCAAAAAAACACACACCGGTAAAACTCTTCAGTTTTATTAAAGACGTGTGGTTTTGGACTTTTACTGGCGTGTGTTTTTTGCTGCAGTACTGGTTTTCTGTTGTGTTCTTTGTTTGGGATTTAATTTACAAGCAATTTAAAATAGCTAGCCAGTCCTAAGCAGCATGTCTTTGGGAGGCAGGAGGAAACTGGAATACCAAAAAGACATAGGGAGAACATGCAGATTTGTCCCAAACAGATATTGGATATATTCCTTGACATCAACACTAGAAGTGCCATTTTTTACCACATTGAAATGATGCACACTGACTGCACAGTGCTGGTTTTGGAATAGAATAAGTGAGATCTGATGCTGAGTCTAGGAACCAGGGAAGTGCAAATAACACAGGTTAATTTACTTGGGTGGAGTGAAATGTAAATAAACACAAAAACAATATTAAAACCATATTAAATATTGCATTGGGAAATCACATTCAATGCCAGATTGGTATTTAGCAAGTGGATAACAGGAATATACGGTCATGAAATTTTGCAGGTGATTAACATATGAAACTGATGGTAGGTGTCAGCACTGACAAGCCAGTTGACTGCAGGATGGATATTAATTTGTAGCAATCATGCACATGAAGCTTAATGGGCAATCAAATGGCTCCTCACATTTTGAATGACCAATATGACATTAGCATGTGGTGGTTGAATTTATTCTTCATGCTTTCTGGTGCTACTAGACTTAGGAATACTGTGATTGATTAATTGGATGCAACTCAGCACCATACAGTGATAGTCCAACTGTGATAGTGCTCTGGCAAAGAAATTATTAATTTAAAAAGTCTTACTTTCTTTTTGACTGATTACATATCAGTGTGAGTTGGATACAAGTACACCAACGGATTGAACTTGGTTTAAAAGAATGACATAGCTCTGATGTCAAAGTGTGAGGTCGTAATCTGTAATAGGAAGGGGAAGCTCAATGTTGATGAAGAAAATTATATTCCTACACATAACAGTAGACTCAAGGAATAACCTTCACAAAGAGATCATGAACTAGAGGACACATGGAATAGCCTTCCCTAAGAGATCATGAATTAAGAAAAACAACAACAGTAACAAAATTCCTGAATATAGAGAATAGATATAAGCTTCTAAGCAGAAGTCAGATGAGTAAGGCTTGGAATAACAATAGACTCAGTGGTCCTTGCAATGGTAGTGATAACAACTAGTTCTAATCTACTCACAATGTCTAATCTTCTATCAGTATGGAACAAATACATTTGATGTGCTTGCATTTTTAGGTATGTGAACCCTGCAGCTAAGATATAATTAAGCTACTGGCTTAGTGTATGTTTTTATTTTGTTTCACATACTGATATAATTAGTGACTTCTATTATTCCATTCTGAAAAACAGTTTATTAAGAAATCTCACTGAGCTCAGATAACCAGCCATGCAAGATGCAGATTCAAGCACTTAATTTTAGTGCGGCAAATAAGCAATTTCATAGGATCATAGGAGGTTACTAGGCTAATGTCTCTGGGGCCCTTGCAAGCCTAGCCAAGAGTTTATCCCAAAAAAAGAAGCCTCAGTCAGCACCTGTCACCCCTGTCAATGAGGACACAGGTGGAACCCTTGGGACAAATTTGTGGTTTCCCATCCACTCATCAAGGTTGTGCTTGAAGAGGGTCAGCGAGGTACTCTGTTTGACATGAATGGGCAATCTATTCCAGAGACGAGGCAGCCTCTGGGAGACAAATCTGTCTCTTCAGCAGGTTTTGTTGATGTTGCATATTAGATTTAGGCCTTTCAATCTGGTAATGTGTGAAGAGTTAGACTTACTGATATGCATCTCTAGTAAGGCAGGGTCCGATATTGCCTTATAGGTGAGACATAGATCACCTCTGAGTAATCTGTATGATACTGAGTAGAGTGATAGTGATTTGAGCCTGTCTCGCATAGGACAGGTATTGAAGGCCATGGATTCTGTTTGTGAGGTATTTCTGTGGCCTTTCCAGTTGGTGCAGCTGTTTGGAGAGGTACATACCAAACAGGGCGTCATACTTAATTGTTGGCTTAATGGAGGAGGAGTACAGAGCGGTTATAACCTCCTTTTTTTTCTGGATGCAATCCCTTTACTTATGAGGTGAACCAAGTAGAAGGTTTTGCTTACCCCTGCCGCTACATGATGGGTGAATGTAAGATTGTTGTCAACCTGAGTACCCAGGTCCCTCACCTCAGGTTGTGTGCTTAGGGGGTTGCCATTGATGTGATAATCAGTAGGGGTTGTGTTTTTTGTGAAATGGTATAATAATACATTTTCTTGTGTTTAATTTAAGGCCATGACTTTGGCACCAGTCATTTGTTGCTGTGAGACCTTCTTGCAGTATACTAACATCATCTGGGGAGGGAATGACAGCACCAAACTTACAGTCATCTGCAAACTTGCCTGGACCTCTGAGAAGTGGATGCCAAACAGTAGGGGTCTCAGGACAGATCCCTGGGGAACACCACTAGTGACAGGTCTGCTGTTGGAGGTGGAGGCACCTACTTTGACCTTTTGGGTCCTATTGGTGAGCCAGTTGGACACCCACCTGATGAGACAGGGATTCATGCCAAGTTGTATTAGCTTTTCGATGATGCCTAAGTGGGGGATTGTGTCAAAGGCCTTGGGCAAGTCAAGTTATGCTGTATGTACTGACTTTCCCTCATCCGTGGCCTTGGTGACAATCTCAAAGAAGTCAACCAGGTTCAACAGGCAAGATCTGCCCTTGATGAATCTGAACTGGGTGGGGCCAAGTACTTTCAGATCGCCTATCTCCTAGTTTATGAGATCCATAATAATATGGTCCATGGCTTTACAGATCAGACTTGTCAAGCTAATGGAACAACAGTTTCCAGGGTCAGTAGTGGCACAACCATTGTGAAAGGGGATGACAATGGCAGTTCTCCACTCTGCTGGAATGAAGCCTGTACTTAGGCTGTGGTTGAATAGGGTGCTCAATGGCAAAGCTAGTTCCTGCTGGAGATGGTGCAGAATGCAACCTGGGATACTATCAGGTCCCATGAAAGCTGTGTTCTTTGCCTTGGATATGGCCTTTAACACTTGATCTACAGAGATGTGAGGTGTGGGACAAGTATCAGGGATGTCAAATGGGCTTTGGGGGGGGGTTATAGGGGGTTGAAGTTTGCACTAAACCTATCTGCTAGCAGGTTGGCTAAGTCAACAGGATCAGTGTAAGTGGTACCGTTAAGTATTAATTTGGAACAAACCTGGGCTTTCCATGGAGGTTCCTGATGTAACTGAAAAAGGCTTTGTGGTTTCCCTTTGTTTTAGAGGCCAGTTTCAATTCATAATTGGCTTTGGGGGTTTTCACTAGTGATCTAATTTATTTGTTGAGGCTGAAGAGGGAGTTTTTCCAATTTGGAGTTTGTTCCTTTTTACTCTTGGACAACAGTTTCTTACTTTTGTTGTAAAGTCTGTTCATAAAGGATGTCTGCCAGACAGGTTTGTGTTTCTTTGAGGAGCAGGTTTTAGTTTTGTTGGGTATGGCTGAGTCCATGCAGTTGTACAGGGGATTGTATATGCATTGGCATACTGTTCAGCCTAGTTGTCTGCATCCTCTGAGGTGGGTGGTGGTGTGAAGCTACTGATAACCTCCCTTAGGAGGTTGTAGTCAGCTTTTGAGAAGTTTTTTAGCCTGGTTATGGCTGGGGTGTTGGTTGGGATAGAAACTTCAAATGAGACAGACTGATGATCTGATCACATCAGGGAAGAACATACTATGGGAGTGGTGCAACGGTCACCCATGTTGGTGATAACCAAGTCCAGAATGTTATCTCTCCTTGTGGGGGATAAGACAAGCTGGTCTAGTGCTTCAAATTAATGAAGTCAAGAAATCATTGGGTGAATGCATTAGTGCAGGAATAGTTCACCCAGTCTATGGTGGGGTAGTTGAAGTCACCAAGGATCAGGGTGTTAGGGGGAAACTTGATGGAGTCAAGTTGGTCCAGGGAGGAGGAGTGGGTGTCCTGAGTCATGGAGGGGGGTCTATAGCTGGCTATAATTTGGATGGGTGCCTTGCCAACTGTCAGTTGCACCTGGAGTAATTCCAGTGTGTCATGCTGGCAAATCAATCTGGAGGTCTGCCTGTCCTTAATGAAGATAGAGACCCCACCACCCTTAGTCTTCCTGACTTCATTTTGGGGTCAAAATGTGTGGAATGAGGTATAGCCTGATAAGGCAGGGGTGCTCTCCACAGCCCTGAACCAAGTTTCCGTGACCGTGCAGACATGGCCATCTTCCAGTTACTCCAGGCTTAATTTATTCAGTTACAACTATATGAATTTTGTAGATAAGAAATTAATAGTATATATTGTCATTATTATCACTAGTGAAATTATGATAATTTGTTTTGTATTTTCAATAGGATATTACTTCACTCTGACTGCCGTATATCTATCTTGTACCTTTCCATTGCTACTGTCTCACTGCAATCACTACTAGTTTTAAATATGAAGGGGGGTGTTCAGAAACAAATACTGTAGTGTGTTACACAAACTAGCATGCTGAGTGGTGGTGCACAACGAGAGGGCAATGCAAAGACACATGAAGCATGATTGTGCTACTGGAAATATAGCACAGAATGCACTGCATGCAGATGAGCACTTATTGACATGCCACTGCATCCCAACATGCTAATAAGAGCCGTGGCCTATGCAAATGACAAAAGCAAAAAATGGTGTGGCAATTCAGAAACATATACAATAATTGTAAAGAGCAGTTGTGATTAGCTATTCTGAGTGCCATCCTTTTGTGGTATACAGGGATATTGCTCATATTAAGATGCTAAGATTAGCATTTGCTTCAGCTGGTCAATGGGTCTACTTCTAAAATTCGAACTTTCACAAGTTCCAATTTCTTATGGTCAAGACCATAATATTGAACTAGTGAAAGTTTGAAATAAATGTTTTTGTTATGTTTTTTTCCCTGCACACCCCCTGCTAATTAAATATACCATTTCTGAGATCACACTACAGTGAGGAAAACAGTAAATTTACCATTCTGCACTGTATGGCAACCTCCATTTAAATGGTTCAAACTTTCACAAGTTCGATCTTATGGTCCTGACCATAAGAAATTCGAACTTATAAAAGTTCAAAATTTAGAAGTAGACCTGGTCAACATACGTTAGTATCAGCCTTGGAAGCCAGTATGTATGATGCTGTATATCACTACCCTCTGTACCATAGAAGAGTTTGTTATTAGTTGACATACCATCACTTCCCTGACAAGGACAATGCTGATGGCCACTGAATGGATTAAGACACCATATGGGAGTTAGTAGACATGATGCCTTTACAGTGAAGCAAAGGGATACATTGAGTGCCTATTCCAGTGTTCATTAAGGTTTGGTGTAGCATTAAACATTCCTGCTATGGGGGCCTTTCAGCATCTGACAGTCAACACATTAGGTGTTTTGCAGGCAATGACCTCACAAAACTATACTAATTCCTAGATGTAAAGCTGCCGCATGTGGATGAACATATTTGGGTTCCACAGCCAGCAGAGGGTAGAACCACCAGTCTGCAGACATTCTATGGCATAGCCCATTTCCCTAAGGTCCTAGTCACCAATGATTACACCCACATTGCTGTCAAGGTCCTTCCTACTTCACATAGTGTCCAGTATATTAAGCAGTCCTGGTCACTATGGATTGCACACACATTGCTATCAAGGTACCATCTAGCCACATCCAGTATATGAAGCAGTAGGACTTTTACTCCAAGTAGTGTGCAGTGTACAGGGTGTGTCTACACACTAGCTACACACTTTACATGATTCTCACATCTATCACATGTGAATTATACCAGTATTTCATGCAAGTGGACTTTCCACAGGGTCATATAGGTGGAAGGTGTGCAAACAAAGGCCCAGATAGTTTGATTCCATGAAAGTAGCTAGCAGACCACTTACAATGGTACCTACCACTGTGTATTGCAAATGATGCTGGATATGCTTTAGAACGCTGTCTGATGACCACTTCCAAAGTCTCCCAGACCATGGTAGAAATAGCATATAGCAAATTGCACTGCCACAGACATGGAACATTATTGTAAATTTGTTCAGATTGCTGAAGGCCTACTTTTGCTGCTTGGATACCTCTAACAGTGTACTGCAGTGTGCTACAGACACCTGCAGCAAGACCTTAGTGATCTGCACCATGCTGTTTAATGTGGGGCTACAAAAGCAATTACAACATGGGGACATCATAGTACTCACTGACATACCTTTGGCAGCAATGAGGAGGAGCCTGGTGAGGAGCCATAGGAAGAACTGGCTGAAGTAGGACCCCACTGGCAAAGAGGTAGTATATGGTCTGCAATAATAAGCCATGACAAGAAAAGTGCAGAATAAAACTGATGCATGCTGTGCATTGACTGCCCATCCTGTGCATCAGGCATTACTATACCCCACAAGCCAAAGGGTTGGACAGGGCATAGTTGCCATCTTTTGCACAGACGAGGTTGGACACAGCAATGGGTGACAGCATAGGTGGAAGGTTCATGGGTGGTGACACACACACAGACAGGAGGTTGGGAGGAGTCAGGAATATGGGATTCATAGTCAAATAACCCACAGCGAAGCATTAGTCAGCAGCTATGTGAATGGTGCATGGATTCAAAAGACAGTGTGCAATTCATTTGCTAACAGTCTGGAGCAAGTGTTGCTTTTCATGGGTAACTCAGAACACTGTCTAGGGAAGTGACTTGGTCAGAGCATATTGCAGACAAACAGGGTGATGGGAGTCAAACCTTGAACTATATGAAGCAGCTCATTAACAGCTCATAGCTTTATCTGTATTAAGTGCTAGACAAAGTGCTACAGCCCAGCACATTACATTTTACACCCACGTGCCTTTAAAAAACAAACTGAATAAAAAAAATATTTATCATTAAAGTTTGTAGATGTCATGTTCTCCATTTAATTCACAATCAAATAATAAACACAGTGTCAAGAGTCAACAAAACTAATATATTCAAAGAAAATGTCTCATATGATGTTCATGTTATGATGCTCCTGTTAAGTACAATCCATTCCTTCCTTTACACCATAACTACTCTGTGATGCAGGAACCAAGTACTTATACATACACGCAAACACACATATACCCAACAAATCTCATAGCAAATATCTGAGGTGTACACAGTATGTGCATGTGCAATCAAATGAATGAACAAATACACAGATAATGAACTAGAAGTATATTTCAGCTTTATGTGTGAGGACCATACAGTGCAACCCATTGCACTCCTCACCATGCAGTACAAACCTCTCAGTTCAAGAAACAGAGACAAAGCCCCAAAACCCAGAACAGATTTTTAAATGTTGCTGTTATAAACTTAGTTGCTAGTATAGCAGGTTTTGTATTAGCAAACATCTTCTGAAGGATATGAACTCTGACACTCATGTTTGTCTTTATTTAGTGACTGCAGTACACAACACCTTACAAGAAAGCCACAAATTTTAATAGGTACATAACACAAATATGGGAGAAAATCTTGACAGTTGAGAACTATGTCCTCTGTGCTCACACGCACACACGCATGCGCACACAGACACACACACACACACACACACACACACACACACACACACACACACACACACACACACACACACACACACAATCAATTACAGTCACTTGTATGGCTCTACACCTTGGTTTTCTGTGTGTGATCAAATGAATGAGTAAATATATAAATAATGTATCTCAGCTTGTTACTGTCAGAACTATATAGTGCACCCTATAGCAACTCCCTTCTACCCTCTTAACTTCTTAGCTCAAGAAGCAGTGACAAAGAACCAAAATCATGAACACATTTTAAATATTTCTTGTATATTCCTAGAGAGTTGCTAGAATAACATTTGCATTAGAAAGCATTTTCTGAAGGCTACAACATCTAAAACCTATATGCCTGTTATTATTTAATGGCTGTAATCCACAACAATTTGCCAAAAGGCCAAACATTTTACAAGGAATAGCTCAAAATACCTCTCAAGTTCTTTGCTCGAGAATTCTAGAAAAAGACAAAAAACAATGGGGGACAATGGGGGACAAAAATAAACAAGGGATACATTTTATTATTTTTGTTTTATTTTGCTTATTTGTTAAGCAGTTAGACTCACTTGACAATCTGTCCCTTTTCAAGGAAGACACAGGAGCATTGTCTAGGAAAATGACTAACGAAGCTACACAGTAGACAAATGGAGGTGGAAGGAAACAAGCTTTGTGCTTTTGAATATAGGATGCACTTTACTAACAGCTCACAGGCTTAAATACCGGAAAACTCCAATTTATTTAAAAAGTTAACAATAAAACAGGTATTGCATGAACATCCCTTTTACCAAACAATACAAACTATGAAGTGAATGATAGTATTATTTACTGCCTATAATCCTCAGTGATTTACCAGAGCATGAAGAATTTAAAGAGGGACAGAACATAAACATGACACAAAATCAGATATGTTCGGCAAATTTGGGGATGTTTAAGAGAGACACCTTTAATTCATTTAAAAAGCTAAACGTACAACATATTTTGCATCAATATGCATTTTCTGAACAACAAGAACTGTGAAACTCTTAATGACTAGCATTATCAACTGACTGCAATCCTCAGTGATTTGCTAGAAAATCAAAAGCCTAGCCACTAACTACTATCCCTGCTATCCCTGCGTATTTGGGAACTAAGTGCAACTTCAGCCTTGCAAGTTGCATCTCCAGTCCACAGCCACAAGTACTTACTTTTTAAAGTCAGCAAAGTCCATCCATCAATTGGACCATCCTCTGGGGCAACAGCAGGCCCAGAGTTAGTGTGAAGCACAGAACTATCTGCATACTGTGAATTTTCTAAATATTTTATTCATTTGTTCAGAGCATGACTTAGTCTCTCTTCTTTTAAATACAGGAAATGAATGATCTAAGTCAGCAAACTGTTCCACTGCCAAGTCTGTCATAGAAAATGGGGAATAGGTTAACCAGACCAAGAAGGACACGGAAGGAGGGAGTTACAAATCTGTGACAAGCTAAGAAGGAATCAAGGCAATAAAAAGGCTGAGAATAAGTAATTAAAAAAATGACAAAATGGAAAATGCCCCTGCCCACCTGCCTACCCCCAAATGCAAGAAATCAAAGGTCATCAATCTAAGTTAGTTCTGTTGTTAGAAAGGAGAGGAAATAGGTTAATGCTCATTAACACTACTGCTGCCAATTTTGAGGGATGGGTAGGTCAGATGGGACTGGGGTAGGATACACTTTCTTTTCCCTGTACTAACATGCCAAGATACAGCCATCCACTGACATATATGGAACCCCCTGGCTAGCACTGGACCGGAGGCAGCTGCCTAGGTTATCTTATGCTGGATCCAGCCCTGCTTTACACCAGGATCTATCTTATGAGTCCAACAGAAACTATTTGTTTCTGAATTACCTCATAAGATAATGATATGTATCCTAAAATGAAGTATGCACACTGGCACACCACATTATCCTCACTTATTTAGTGTTTTAAAGGGATTTTTTTATCCTTTTGTAGGGTTTATACTTGATTTAAGACTACCCCCTTCTTGACTTATGAAGATGGTGTGCAACCTGTATGATACACAAGTTCTTTTTTGTGTCTTACCCGCTAGAAACATGTATTGATCACAGAACTGGGATAATCCATGCACTGCAGTTTACAAGCTGGTGATAAGGGAATAATAACAAATGGATGTTTGAAAAGGTTGTTGCACAAAGTCACTAGCCCCCAAAAATTGACAACAATTCCTTGACATGTCAAAAGCCTTTGACACCGTCTCCCACCAAATCCTACTAAATAAACTAGCATCCCATGGCCTCAACACAACAGCCCTGTCCTGGTTCCATAGTTATCTCTCTGTCAGCAAGCCATCACATGGAGAACACCCTGTCCCCCCTTCTACCCATCACTGTTGGTATACCCCAAGGGTACATACTTGGCCCCCTTCTCTTTACAATTTTTACTAACAACCTCAGCTCTTCAACCCAGCTAGCCTCCATAGTCCAATATGCAGACAACTCTACATTAATCTGCACAGCCCCCACCCCCAGGACCTACAAACAAAAATGCAAACATTTTTCCAGTACATAGAAAACTACCTCACTAGCCATCAACTCATACTTAACCCCAACAAAACCAAGTTAATTGTCTTCAATTACAATAAACCCAAAACATGTCTGACTCCACTTTCTATCCTTTCCACAAACGGAACCAAAATAGATCTCACCAGCCAAGCCAAACTTCTAGGTGTCACAATCGATGGCAACCAAAGGTTTGACACAATTTGATTGTTTAATACTATCTATTTGTATGTATGGAGCTTTTCTCCCCAGGACTCCGCTGAAAATGGGCCTCATGCCCAGTCAGACATTACCCGGTAAACAAACAAAATAAATAAATAAATAATAAACAAATTTAAAGGTAGAGTAACAGAATGGGAAGACACCAAGAATTTTTTTGGACTGCATGTGAGAGATTGCCTTCCCTATCAAGGATTGATATCAGAGTACAGGCAAAGAGAATCTAGAAGAGAAGTTGCTGTTAAAAAAGGAATAATTAGTAGGGCATATAAAATATTGCATGATGACTATAGGAATCAATCAGAGAAGGTTAGGATGGATTGGGAAGAGATACTGGATAAGCAATTCAGAAACAATGGGGGGTATATGTATGTCTCCCAAATATGCAACAAAATCTAGACTGTTTAGGATTTTTGCCTGGAAATGTTTACATAGGTATTTGTATACCCCCAAAAAGACTCCAAAGAAATTTTCGTCTGGTAGACAGCAAATGTTGGAGGTGTGATGGGGAAGAAAGAAGAAATTGGGAACATATTTTCTGGGAGTGTAATGAGTTAGCAGACTTTAATGATTCCCTGCAGACTACTCTATCAGAGTTATTTGGTGAGCAAATTGGTGTATCTAAGGAAATTATTTTTCTGAGCTATGCCACAGAATTGGAATTGCCTAGACATAGTATGGCCTTGCTGAGTCTAATTATAGTGGTTGCCAAAAAACAATTACAAAAATGGAAATCAAAGTCTAAACCAACAGTACTAGCAGAAGTAGTGAATATAGTAACAAAGACAAAACAACTGGATTTGGGATCTTTAGAAAAGGGCAGGAGCAAATTACATAGGAAAAATGGGAATTGTGGGAACAATACATACAGGGCAGAGTGAGGTTTAAGAGAAAGCATGATTTGAATGAGCTATGTAATGTCTGACTGACAATGATTGGGTAGATTATAAGTGATGTATGATATTTGTAACAAATTATATCAATGGGTTGTTTTATTTATATAAATGTATGATTGCCTGCGTCATAAGTGATAATTTCATAAAGATGTTCCTTGTTTAAAAACAAATTAAAGGCAGCAATCATAGGACCTTTAAAGGCCTAGCCATATTATACCCTTGTTCCCTTATTGACCAGGTTGTATGGTCTATATTTGCAGCACGAGTCTATGATCAGCACCGACTGCCCTTATCCATGAGGAACATAGGTGACTCCCCCAGGGGAAATTTGTGGTCTCCCAACCAGTTGTCTAAGTTACGCTTAAATAGGGTCATTGAGGAGTTCTGTTTTACGTGAATTGTAATCAGAAGTTAGACTACAGACAAAAATGTTATGATTAATTATACAATGAAATTTAATAATTATTCAAAAATGTGCTCACTGTTTGGAAAAACTATCATTGTGCTTATTATCAAGTCATCCTTATCTGCAGGAACAAGTCTTGTCAAAAACAAACCATAAACCAAAAGTCATAATGTCTCTGCAGTTGTAGCTGATAAAAATAAAAGTTGTGGCCACCATATTCTATGCACTGTTGAGTGATAACATAAGTTCAACCACTAAGCTGTAAAATATACAAATCCCAAAATCCGATTTAATACAAAACTACTCAAAACAATAATGTACAACCATGGGAAAATATTAAAAATAAAATACTCACAGGATGCCTGAAGTGTGTAAACAGGTGGGAGGTTGGTATAATGGTTAAAAGTGTTTACCTTAAAAACACAAGGTGCAGGGTTTGATTCTCAAATGGATAATTGGCTAGGCTTAAAATGGCCCAGAAGGGCAGTTATCCTAGTACTAATCTATGAATCTATAAATCTATGAATAAACTTCATAACGTAAACAGATGCATGCATGTAGACTACCCCTGACTCTGTTAAAGAAAACTAACTGGTTCAAACGGCACTCAGGCTAAAGTACTGTGTGAGCATCACCATATACAAGCTATAGGCATGCAAAGTACATCAGTCACTCATCTACTACATGACAGAATAAATGAAGAAAATTAATATCTCTTCACACAGTGGTATTATTAAAAACAGAAAGACATTTCTTTATTAACTAATGCCTATGCATAATAACAATAACTCATGTTCAAGTTATGTAGGATTTACCCATGGTCATTTTTGTCCAATCACTTGGGCTTCACCCTTTTGATTAAACTACACCAGCCACAGCATTCATTCTTTTTTCTTCAGAGATTCATTTTTTTGGGGGGGGAGGGAGGTTGCAGGACTTGTAAGTATAGGTCCTCTGTGTATGTTAAGAACCATAGCAAACATCTGAATTATACAACAAAAGTGAGAATTGCATTTGTCTAAGTAAGGAACATGATAAACAATGTTGTATACCTTTTGTCATACAACAGCTGCATTTCCATTGTCTGCTTAACTGCCCCATTAATGCATGCTTCAATGCATAGCTCTTTGGAATGAATCATAGTTGATTCATATAGTTAAAGTAATATATACATATCCACATCACTTTGCGGATTTGGAGATATGTATAAGACAACTAGTACATGATCAAATCATCTATTAATGTCAGGTTAATGTGTGTGATAACCAAGATGCCAGGTTAGTTTGCTGACCAGACACTTGGAGGCTTAGCTTAGTGTATGAGCAAACTATAGCTGGGTAGAAGATAGTTAGGACTTAAATTCAAGCCAGATTAGGTCACATAGTGAAAGGGAGTGGTGCATTTTCCATAGGATCATAGGGTTATAGGAAATACAAGGCAACTGACTCACAAAGCATTTACACCTTGCCAGTACCTATACTGATTGCATCTGTTATAGATAGGACATGTCTACAAAAGAACGTTACTAAACTGGACATTGGGAACAGGCAAATAACATGTTGATAAATACATGTAATACAAAGCATATCAGATTTGTGTGATACATACTGAAGGGTGAATATTTAATATAGCACACAGTGATTGCAAATATGGATTCATTTAAGGACCGTGGTATATGGGTAAACCCAGCTTTGAGTATTTCTGATCATATAAACCAGTTGGTTAATGATAGTTGTAAAGCTATAGACCGTATAAAAAGATTTGTAAATTCAAGGAAATAAGAAATTATGAAATCATTGTTCATTACTCGCATTAGGCCCAAAGTAGAGTATGTAATAATGATAATATGGAAACCTTAAAAGAAAATTACTACGAATAAATAATAAAACGTTCCTTATAAATATACCAAGGGCATATATGGAGATGAAAGTTTAAGATTATGACTGATTAAAATATCTTAACTTGTACATTGCTTCTTATACAGGAGGCCTAATTCAAGTATATAGTACAGTGCTTCTTATACAGGACACTTTATTCAAGTATATAAGGCATTTAGAGACAACTATCTTTGGAAATACTTGGGGTAATCAAAGAGTAGTAAAGAATCATCAGACAAGCTATGTAGGAGATTATGATGGAATGAAAAATGTAATAATTGGTTCTCTGAGCGAGTAGCTGATACTTGGAATAGATTACCAAATTGTATTAAAACAACCATTAGTTTTCATATTTTTAAGAACAAGATAGACACATTATATAGATGACTGTTTTGGTACATTGGCAAGCTAGTAGTGCATTATTGCCTGTGCCTTAAAAACTGGTATGTGTGTACATATGTATGTATGTATGTATGTATGTATGTATATATATATATATGTAAAACCCACCTGAATGTTGTTTTCCCATCTCAAAAAGAGCAAAGCAAGGTCACTCTCACAGTAAATTTATGGTACCCATCCAATCATTCGGTTTAATTTGATGGATACTAGGATGTCACTTTTGTTTAACTTGCAGAGGAAGTCTGTTCCAGAGATGGGGTAGGTGTTTAGCAATACATATGTCTCTCCAGCATGTTCTTTTTATGTGCTAGTAGAGATTTAAGTTCTTTGTTCTGATATTAGTGGAGCTGTTGGACTTGCAATGATATAGGAGACCAAGGAGGACCGCAGCACAGAATTCAAGGCATAGCTCACCCTTAAAGAGCCTGTAAGAAAACAGTTAGAGAGACAGTACTTCAAGCTTTTCTTGGTTGCTCAATTACTTTAGGACAATGATTTTCTTGGTTATGAACTTCTCAGGCTTTTACAGTTGCTTAATATATCTAGAAAGTGATATCAAAAATATCCATCATGGCCTTTAGCAAATCTAAAAGTTCTGCTGTAGTCTTAGTCAAGCTTGTGTATCAGTGGCAATTTTAGTTTAGTGGTCACATGTGCAAAAGAGTGTTGGAAGTAAGTTTGGTTTGCACTTGGGAGAAGAAATGCTGTGACCTTGTAAAGATTCCCTAGCTTTTTGTTGGTTTTAGATAAGAAATAATTTATGCAAAGTTTATGTCTGAGATGGTTATCAATAACGGTTTATTATCATTTGTGCAAATGACATTCTGTCGGCACATATGCTGCCAAAAATCAGAATGTCGTGCAGAAATGAAAAGTGTATGGGATAGTTGAAGACACTTATGCGAATGCAGTAATGCATTTGCATAAGTGTGTTCGACTATATGTACGGAGATTGAGGTACAGTGGGGATTGGAAATTCATCCATATCCCCACTATAGTGCGATCTTGGAGTTGGAATATATTAGTAGCAGGGGGTGTGGGGGGTGCAGGGGGGCTTGCCCCCTGCAAAAATGTGATATGTCATATAGAAGTTTGATTTACATCAGCTCCTATACGGCTATCACGTGATGTTTTCGGTGACAATGTCGACTGAAATGTGTCGATCATTTGGGTCGACATTGTGTAGAAGTGGAGAGTTGGGTTTCAGTGTTTATTTTTGTTATTGCAAATGGCAAATGCTTTGCTGTTTGCAGTAATGATAGTAAACCATCAACAACTCCTGACAGTTTAGTGGAGCCTGCTACCACAATTCCTGAGCCATTGAAAAATGAGGCGTTATAGGTATTCATTGAAGTAGAATTGGGTAATGGAACATTCACAGCACATTTTGTAGCAAACATCATCATCATAGCCTTTGTCTTTCTAGCACTAAGATGCAGATCCACAGCTAAAAAGAGGTGCAAACAGCTGAAGCTGTGTTGTAGCTAAGTAGATATAAGGTAACATCAGCAAAGAGGATGGTGAAATTATGTGCATATTGCATTAATCTAGCACTTCCACAGAGACCTATTAAGTCATTAAAAAAGACTGTGAAAAGAGATGCCTTAAGACTGAGCTTTGTGGGAACCCCCCTAAATCACTGCCTGTGGGGGTGAGATTGCATTATTTCACCTTATAGACTAGCACTTATTTTCTAAGTAACTAGTAAAGCACCTGTGGAACTGAGCGACAGACTATAGTCAGACAAGATTTTTTTTTATCTTTTTGTTCCCATGCCTACTAACCATCATCCTCTTTCCTATCAGGCTAAGTCCATTTGTCCCCTCCATATGAGGGATGTACTTAGTTGTGAATGGAGTGAGAGCCACCAGGGAAAAACATCATAAAGTCAGCCATGAGGGTTTCTTGTGTCCTCACTGCAATAGCATCCCAGCAACATGGCCCTAACTCTACCCGCTGGTGGTGACATGAGTACGTGTCACCACTAGGATTGCCTATGCTCCTCATGCACACTCCTTGACATGTGCTGGCAAGGGCTTCCACCACTGGCTTGGAAGTGCCACAACCCACATTCACCTTGCACTTTCTTTATTGCTATGGGCAAGTCTAAGCTTGTCCTGGAGCATCAATAAGCCACTTGGGAACCACCTCCCGACTCAGCAGAATAGGTGTGTCCATCCTACCTGTCAGCTTCATCAGGTGTAGGTCGCCTGAGCTGTAGTTAGAACTTTATCCCTCTGCACCACTGATTGTGCTGCTAAATACGATATTTAGTAGAGTGTTATGGTCAACCACATCCAAAGCTTTTGACAGGTATAAAATGGTGTTCTAACAATTTTTTTTATTGTTTAATTGGGCATATATCAGATCAATATCTATTGAGTCTGTATTTGTTGTATACACTTTTCTGTAGCCATGTTAAGCATTAGAAATTAGATTATAATTGCTTATGTGTTGCAGAAGTTGTGAGTTCACGCATTTTTAAGTATTTTCAGTCAAGCAGATGGTAAAGCAATAGATCTATAGCTGTTTAAGACTGTTGGTGCACCACCTTTATGCAGAGGTACAATATGTGCTCTTTAGCAGAGCAATGGAGCAAGATCTCCCTTGAAAGAGTTTGCTTGATGATACCAAAAAAAATTTTATTTTAAGAAGTTCATTCCTCTGACTAGTTGTAACAATGTCGGGTCTATATTATCATATCGCATGCTCAGAATTGCGAATGACAGATAATCGACCACATGTAAGCGAAAGCTTACAATGTCAAACCTTCAGAACAGCGATTATTTTCCAATGGAAAACAATTGCTGTTCTGAAAAAAAAACAAAAAAACAAAAAAAAAAACCTTAAAACATTACTTAATATGGGGGGGTTCGTCCCCCACTTAAATATACCAACTCCGAGATCGCACTACAGTGCCAAAAAAGCAAAGTAGCGAAAGCGGCCAAATGAATTCTTTCGCAGGGAAAGAATTTGCTGAAAAGCCACTTCGCTATTTTGCCTTTTTGCACTTTACTGTTCGACAATGATGCATTCAACAACCTGCATCTGCGACGGCATAATAGGGAACCACAATGTCAATAGAAAAGGCAAAGCATCCTCTATGAATTAGGATCTATTAGGAAGAAAGGTTTACATTTAAGGGATTTTGCCTGACTCAGTCAAGAAAGCAGGAACTAAAATAACTCACAATTTCCTCATTATTTAGGTCATAGGATAGTGAAAGTGTAGGTTCATGTCTTTGTTTAGTAGCTTAACAATACAGTTTCAAAATTTCCAAGAATTATGGGAACTGGCACATTGCTGTTTTTGATAGTAAAATTGCTTGTCAGTAAGTATAGACAGTTTTACTTTGTCCTGTGTTATGCTAGGCTTCATATTAGCAGCAATATGCTTTGTTTGGAGGTCAGGATATAACCAGACAATCCTGGTTAGATTCTTTAGTATGACTATTGACTCATGCACATGAACCATATTATATATAGGGTTCAGAAAGGGTCTGTAAAAGAACTGTAAGGCATCATCAAATAGTAAGATGTGTAGCAGAGTCCAGTTAATTGATCTTGGTACTTGTATAAAGGTTCCTGGCCCAAGCCTGATCATACTTCTAGTATAACATAACCTTTCTTCTTTCTGAATTTTAAATTGGCTCTGTATCACAAATGTATGTAGAGTTTCACTTATTTAATCAACCATAACAGTGGCCTTTTTCCATTCAGCTGGGATGAAGCCAGTGCTTAGACTATAATTGAAAAGAGTACCCAATGGCATTACTATTTCTTGTTTGAGCCCATGTAGGAGGCAGCCTGGGATGTTATCAGGTCCCATGGATGCTGTGGTTTTGACCTTAAAGAGGGCATTCATGACCTCCTGTTTAGAGATACAAGGTAGAGGGCAGGTGGATGTCTTGGGGTAAGTGTGGTGGGAACAGGGGAGTGAAGTTTTCACAGAACCTATTGGCTAACAGGTTAACAATGCCCACAGGTTTGGTATATGTGGTATCATTAACTACCAGTTCAGCACAAATCTGGGACTTTCCTTTTAGGTTACCAGTGTAGCTAAAGAACGCCTTATGGTTGTCCTTAATTGAGGAAGCTAATTTGGCTTCATAGTTACCTTTGGAGGACTTCACAAGAAGTCTTATTTGCTTGTTTAAGCTGAGGAGGAAGTGTCACCAGTTTACGGCTCACTCCCTCTTACTCTTAGACAGCAATTTCTTCTTCTCATTGCAAAGCCTATTAATGGCAGTTGTCAACCAGACAGGTTTGCTCTTCCCTGAGAAGCTTGTTATAGTCCTATCAGGTACAGCTGAGTCAATGCAGTTGTTCAGGTGTTTGTATAAAGCATTTGTGCAGAACTCTGCATAGTTGCCAGTTCCATCTGAGGGGGGAGGTGCAGTGAAGTTATTTATACCATCCTGTAAGAGGTTATAATCTACTTTGGATACGTTTTTTAGTTTAGCTGATGCTGGGGGAGTCAGGTGTTATAGTTACT